>NW_026782852.1:77500-211378 GCF_031769215.1 Ylistrum balloti
CGGAAAGCAATATTTTCCATCATTTATTTGCTTCTAATGTAACCGCTATTTACATAAAAATTCAAAATCAGAACTATGTATATAATTGCGTAGAGGATATCATATTTAGCTCGGTCTGTAGGTACACGAGTTATATATGGTAAATATAAGTATCGTTAAGTACAACATTCCTGTCAAAATATGTATTTGTCTTTTATCATTGGTAGTACAGTCATTTGACTTCCATCAACTACAATACTTATACAAATATTATGCATGTCCATATAATGTATTTGGCATAATATAATTTTTATATACATTCATTTCAATATACTTACTCATAAGTCACAGAATGGTCAATGCTGTATGTGTACGGTTGTAATCCTATGAACACGTGTACCTTGTTATGGCGAAATCCACCTGTGTATCCCACGGTAGACAGACATTTATACATTTTTTTTTATCTCTCACGCACCATCTGACGAGATGTCAGCCTGATATTCCACACAAACACACGTGTCTAGTTGAGAAAATGTTCCATTTTTTTCATGTAGTACATAAAACTTATTTTCCTTGTAGGAATGAATTGTTAAATTGAATAGCACTCCCGACAATAACTTCCAACCAAGGCTGTAGGTTAATGCTATTAAAATGTACTGACGGCCTTGTGAATGAGTATATCGTGTTTTCGGTTGAATGATTTTGAATAGTGTTGATTGTACTGTTTCAGAAAATATCAATCGACAAGGTTTGTTGTGACAATACGTATAAACTACGAGTTATTTACCGTGGCCTTTTTTTATATATATATAAAAGATTTGCCCGTTTAGTTGTGTCAAGTCTACTACAATAGGTTGTCTATTATTGGCAAAGTCTGTGTCAGAAATTCCCCATTCTTATACAAACCTGTAGACATTTTTGTTGCACGATCTCCCAATTTACGACAATCAATTTAGGAATTGTTTTGGACATGGGGCTCTAAATTGCGCGTTTATGTGACAAGAAATCGATAATTACAGAATCAGCTTGACAAAACTTCGGAATAATAATGAAAATTTTAAAAAGGTAAAACTACTACCAGTCTATGATACAGAAGTCAAGATTTTATCATTATTTAAATTAAGTAGTACATTGACTTAAAAGAATCAATTCTAATTTATCAAAACTACCCTGATCGATTAGAAAGTATGAGTAAATACAACAACGAAAACACCGGTAACAGGAAACGAATGTAAAGTGGACCAAATTATGAATCCGAATATGTGATAAAGCATGTGCAAATATTTACTAATAAATCTAAATTTATTCACAAAGACACCTTTTTATAAATTGATGTAGCCTTAACAAAAATGCCATGTTCATACAGATGTATCATTACCGCGACAGATACAAATTTCGTCGATGATCGCATACCAAATTTTAATGCAAACATTTATATTTTAATAGGTTAAAAACTATTACAAAAGCCGAGGGTGTATTCCGATTGAATCAATCCCCAGCATTCCATAATGTTTTCTATGCTGTCGCTGACTGATACGTAATAACTAGTGTCCTATTTACCTATACAATATGCTTATAATAGAGGGACGACGGTTAATACTTAACCAAAATGAGACATCTAGATATTTTGTATTGCTATATTCAAATAAATGTAGGTTGAATATTTACACAAACTTATCCTATTTTTGTCAGATCTTCGACTTAACAGGTCTAAAATTATCACTTAAGAAAAATTTTGGGTTTAAATCTGTGTCGTCTGCTCAGCTGGTCATTTTGATTGTTAGGTGTTCTTCAAGGGACGTAAAAGCTGCGACATCGGCTATCCGAGAACGAAGCAAAATTAATGTGTGATAAAGTGATGGGCCAATCTGAAAACTTAGTATCTTTTACCAAACGAAAAAGTCCAGAGTCTTAGTTTTATTAAACAAAGATGCAGAGAAGAAGTAATATCTTCTCCGTATCAAAGACCTCTTCCGAAGGCGTAGAAATCCTTCATGGTCGATTGTGGTAGGGAATATTGATAACACAAATACCCTTGGCACCATATTCAATACAACACGTGCATGTTGGACCGTAAACTATCCGCAATTGTACAAAAAATGATAAATGCAATGTACGGTATATCAGTTATGTAAATTGCATTACTCATGTCAAAATAAAATAACAAAAAACAAAAACGAATCTTATTAGTAACAGTCCAGCGATTTTTTTTATCCGCTACCGATTTGCTGACATAGATGTATAATAAAAAGTAAGAAACCTACGTAACCTCTGTTCTGCTTCCATTTTGTTCTTTCCCTGGTAAGTTAATTATTTACATGATCTACTCTATATGTATATAAATATACGTATCAGGTTACTTCCACGCATGACCTCATTGGTCCACGTATCTCCCGAGTTCAAAGCGTATGTAAATGCACTCTTTGTTCGGAAACTCTACTTTCTAAGTCGGTTAATCAATATTGATATACAGGTCTTAGTAATTATGGCGAGCAAGTGAAACTTTCAATATTGTAGTATACCAATAATGTATATATTGGTAATATCTAATGACATGAGATCAATCGACCAACCACTTGAAAGAAACGAACATTCAATATGTGTGTTCAATTTTGTAAGTTTTGAACTATATAGTATGTTGTATGTATGCGCTCCCACAAATACCTCGTCTTTGTTTACCGTCCAAATAAGGTTGTGTAGTGATAAGATAAAATATGAGCTTTCGTCTATAAAGGATTTTTTTCTCTGTCGTTATTAGATAAGTGTTAAGACCGGGGACAAAAAAGAATAAATATTTGTCACAAATTTTAGATTTAGATTTTCGTGAAAATTTCACTTTTAAAAGATCCCGTAAAAGATATATTGTAACAAGTGTCTATGACGTGAGATCTCAATGTAGGGGAGGAAACTACACAGATAAATCTACGTAACCGGCCTGTTAACACAAAACCTGTATTCCCGAGCGGGGAATCGAACCCTAACCTCATGAGTATATGAAAGGCAAGCACTCTTTACCATTACGTCATCCTACCACTAGCACAATTAAGATAAATGTGATTTATAGTTTATATCAATATTTGTTAATGGTTTGTCTTCGGGCTAAAATATTGTTTTACATCCACGCTCTGTACAGTCAGGTGCATTTACAATGTACGCGATGATAGTAATTATACATTGAGTCTGCAGAGGAAAACAACATATTGATTAAAAAAAACCCAAAAAAACATGTTTTGATTTTTCGCTTCAATGATTCGTTTCATTAACGGAGAGGTAATGAGTTTTGCTGTATATGCGCTTGGTTCGATGTTGATAGTTTCGTCTTTTTTGTTTTGAAGTGTATATATTGATGGTATTTTTTTTACTTTATATCTGGCTGTAGATGTTGTTAATCTGATACAGCATCACATAGATATCACCCGTCCTTAATCGAATCCGATCGATAGTGTACTTGTTCCACTAATCCACCTGAACTAGAAAGCACGTGTACGCTGTATAATATATGACGTAGTATGAAAGCGATATCATCATAGAGGATCTGGAAACGCTTTGTCTGTAGACTGGTGGACAATTATCAAAAGACCAATATGATGATGTTTGCTATAAAACGATACACCCGGATGTATTCTGTCTGTACCCTGGTGTGCAAAAAACACGTCATAATTTACGTATGAGTGATACGTCCATGTAAACACATTTTTCATGAATAAATTTAATAAATGATAAAAATTTTAATGAAAAATATTAAATTCGACGTGAAACACACTGATTTATAACATATCGCACGGGTTTAAAAATACAGAGGGGATGGGTTTGGAAGGTAGGAAAAAATCAATTGTTTCCATAATCGATTCTGATATACAGGTTTATTGAATGCACGTGACGTCATTCTTTTAATGACTTTGGAAGGTGGGGCTTAGTGCAGTTACATGTAGACTCCATTAACATGAAACGTTCCCTTGGTAATACAACGTCATTAGTGAAAGTGATCTAAATTCCCTGTTTATTATATCTACCTTTTCTAATACTGAGTTTCCTAGTGAAAGAATGACAGCAAAATGAGACGCATTAAATATTAAAAAGAAACTAAGTACGTTTGATTTATGATTGCGGTGGCTAAATATAGCTATTGACGAAGTAGCTGAACCATATAGTTCATTAGAGGACATTTTGAAATTTACGACCCGCAATGTCGCCACGACATACTAAAGATATATCGATAATTGATTTATGTAAATAATATCAAATAATGTATGCGTTGCCTGAAATAACGCGAGTACATAGTATATATCATATTTTCTCAAAAGTATAAACTGAAAGATTCTTTACATTTTTTAAATATCTGTGACAAATAAACGGTACACTTACTACCGAATTAGTCAGCATGGAGCTGAGGATATTTCTATCCCACCCCCCCCCCCCCTCCCCCCCGAATTTTTAGTGTCATTCCGTAAAAAATATATCTGTGAAATCAAACTTGATTGTATATGACAAGTAGCAAACATCCCCTTCTTGTAAAAACTGTGCCGAAGAAAAAAACCTTCGAGGAAAAAACAAAAACAAAACAAAAAACAACAAAACAAAAACACCATGAAACAGACCTAAATATGGCAATGGGGCAACCATTTTTGTTTTTTGTTTTTGTTTTTGTTTTTATTTGTCTTTAATGTTCCATAAGCAGAAAAAACAGAGGAGAATTGTGGATGGTGCTGAAAATTCTCTTAAAATTAGTTGCCCTGAGTGATCATGTAGTGAAATATGACGGTACATTTGTAACACACTTTAAAACACTTATATCAACATTCTATATCATTCTTTACATCCAATCATGTTTCAGTCCTTTAACGTTATGTCAGCATTTGGTAAAACGTAAAAAATGTGAGATCGGAAAATAAAAGTGCTATCATCAAACGTAGATCATATTGTTAAAACAATCAAACTTTACCTTAGCCAAGCTTGATTCAATAGCTAGAGAGATAATAAATTCCGTCTTTATTGTGTTAGATAAATAGTCTGACCTTCAGAAAGGTCACTGTTTCAATCCAGATATAGATATAGATTTATCTATTATTCATTCATATCAGGCTAAAACACATTTAGTATTCAGTTTCTTATAAAGCGTTTTTTTTCTATAATAATTTGTTTGCATATTAAAACAACCTTAGTACGTTAAATCTTTATGTCATTTTGTGAGGATGATAATGATTTGCAATAAATTATATTTTAATGAAGTTGCAAAAACTCAATTTAAAAACATCCCTGTGTCTTTAATGTCTCCTGTTTTTGCTTGAGTACATACCATTAACTATGATCCGCTTTTTATTATCAACGTGTATAGCTATACCACACGAAAGTTATTACACGTAGTTGAATGATGGTCGGATGGAGTTATCCCCCTTGCTAATAGCAATAAAGAAAACATATTGTTCTCCATGACTACAATATCCTATAGCTTTCAAAACAATAATTTCTTTGATACTGAGTTCTAGTGGTTAAAACTTGTAATGAGGGCGGAATTACATCATTCATCGTCTCCTGTTTATCTCACATGGAACTCTTGGTCGTATACATACCCAAAATAGTGTCTATATCTGTATCTTTTGTAAACTTCAACATAGAATATTTGACGGAGCATTAATCATCAAGATTAAATTATACCGAGCCAAACAACTTCTTGTCATGCTTTTGATAAATATTACTTCACCTGAATTTTTATCTAGTATTCAAATTCTAACATATTCAGTATTTTCATTATATTTTTTGTGTTTATCAAATGAGTTAATAATGTTTAAAAACGTTAAGAGCTTTATTTCTTATTTCTTGAATATTTTGGTTTTGAAAATGCTTTAATCCAAGGAACAAGGACAACCGTTATCTTCTTTCTATTAAATTTTTATCCCAATTCTTCTTGATTTCTAGATAGTAAGAACGTGTACGTCGTTTTAAGTTCCTGATATCAAGTAAATAGATTGTATAAATAAACTACCATCAGAAATAAGACAATGAGTTGTGTCGTTACCAATGCAAAAAAACAAATCTCACCTAAAGATACGAAGGCTACAGGAAATATCGACAGATAGACTATGTACAATATTTATACCATATCCGGTACAGAAAGGTCGACGAAAGTCACGTCCTGGAACGCCAGGAGGTTTTCGTAGCAAAAAAATCAATAAATTTTCTGTCGTTCGATTTTGTTTCCTTTGAAGGATCACTCTAAACAGCTATAATGTGACATACACACGTCAGTAATGATTCGTGTTCAGAAGCTATTCTTGTATTAAGAATATCTGACGAACAACGATAGACATTAAAGACATTTAGTTTTATAAAGTTCCATTCCACACGTTTACGAACCCTTCTGTACAAGAGAATATTACAGGAGGCGATAGCAGAGTCAACCTAGATGTAGTTAACTTGTATGTTGGTTGAATAAATGTATATCCAATAAACTTACATTCGCAGGATAAGTAAAATGACAATGCGGACGAAAACTTTGAGGCAAAATGATAATAAACATTTACGTTTGTATTGGGTTTATGCCATTGTGCGAATTATATTCGTATTTTGTGTTCGTGACTCCCTGTATTGTCATTTAAATTATATACCTTAGTATAACCCTGTATAAAATTGCATTTAAATGCTTTTAAACTTCTTTTCTGTACAATGAGTATTTGTTATTGAGTATTACTTTGGGGCAAATCGTTCTACACTTTCCAATATGTTACAGATAAAATATTAGGTATTAAACTTTTCAGCATGAAATGTGTTGTTAGTAAGGTATAAATTCTATACACCAAACATTTCATTCCATTTTCTGGATCCACAACCATAGAAGTGTCTAATCAGAAAATGGATTTCCTTATCCTGAGATATTTTAAATTTCTACCTTCAATAGTTTTGTAGCGAGTGACAGGTCGTTGTATTTGATTAAAGGTACAATTGTAATATCACAGTCATACAGAATGATCTTATCTTAACTATATCCACCGCAACAACTTAGCCGGAGATTGTAAACGAGAAAAAAACAAATACCAGACTATACTATTATCATCTTACCAAGAAGATTGTCCCTATATAACTTTTAAAAATGCCAAACATGTAACACGAGAGGAGCATGTTGATACAACGTAAAGAAACAGTAGAGATTGAGAACAGAGGAGGATGTCTAGACAGGCAAGAGGGAGTGGAAAGTCCAACTATCAACATTATATAATTATGATTGCATGATTGAATTTGATTATGTCAACTTAGAACAGCCCTTCCCAGTTAAAAGCTGTTGCAATATCTGCAGGTGTTATCTATATTACGTTCTTTCTCGGGTTTTTTATTTTACAGAATGTATGGCATACTAACACATAAGATCAGATCTATGATTTATGAATAATGACGAAGGAGTTTCATATATTCTGCATTTACTCACCTGAGACGATCTCGACACAATGTTAGCGATATGCTAACGTCATTTCCTTTTGCAATTTGTTAAATATAAGTAACATGGATGATTGCTCTTTAAAGACTGAATATGAACACACTCAGTTCCTCTACGTTTATATTCCTTTGGTGTTCCTCTATGAAAAATATAAAAGACAAAATTTTGTTTGTATCCTTATTTTAAAAAATGAAAATAAGTGTAATAACGACATATAATGGCCGAGTCAAAATTGATTTCCTTCCATCGAAATGACTACCAGAAGAAAATGATTGTTAGATGTCAGTAGTTTAAATACAATGTAAGGGACTATCAATCTATTATTATTTGAAATAACCTTGTTGGAGTTGTTGGGCAACGATAGATCTATACAGTAGTGTCAATTTCAAATCGTGCTTCGCAATTATGAATCAGACAAAAGATTCCCCGGTCAATTTTACGTATGAGAAACTTTTTCTAATTTTAGACCGAAGATTAATAGGTGGATATATGTCTACAACAACAACAAATGAAGACGATATAGATCCTAGCTAATATGGTAATTAAAAATGATATGAATGTTTAAAAAAATGTTAGATATCATTTATTAAATGATTCAATGTTTTACTATGCTTGTGTATAAAGGTCGTGATAATGGAGTACAGTCGAGATGATGTTTTCTGTTACAATTCAATTATAACAATAAATAGCACTGAGTGCAGTGTAATTAAAAGAATGTGTAGATTAAAAAAATCCTTTCACTTTCAAATGTTACCGATATAATATTGTGCTATAATCTAAAGTCTTAAATTATACTGATTTGTACTATTTAGTTAAGATTTGAAGTCTTAAATTATACATATAGAGTATTGTGTTAAGAATTAAAGTCTTCAAATATACTGATGTGATATTGTGTTCAGATTTGAAGTCTTAAATCATACATATAGAATATTGTGTTAAGATTTGAAGTCTTATATTATACTGACAGAATATCGTGTAAAACCACCAAATTGAATAAATATCTCTTCGGGATTTTAAACAGTAGCAACTGCTTGTGGATTTTAGTCCTCGGGGTGTTCATTAATCTGAATGCCAGGTTTTAATCCATACATCATACAATGTTGAATATTATGGCATACATGTTTATTGAATTTAGGAGTTGTTGCGACTCGACTTGTTTTCTTACAACGATTTAGATAATCTATAGCCTTATAGGCATCAATGACTTTGAACATTACTGACAAGCCCTAGAAGGACGAAACATTTACATGTTTATGTCAGTTTTAATAATTATTTTCACTGTATTGCATTTAATGTCAAATTTGTATTGAAATATATATGTATCTTCTGTACAAGTTTATCACCACACTATTCACCTTTGTTGTAGATGTAGAGAAGCATATATGCACAGAGGAATGGTAATTTACCTAGTGTTAAGATTCATCTCAAAGACAATACTAACATGTAACTAATTTCACTGAGACATAGAGGTTGCCTCCTAAAACTCCAGACAGGTCCTAGAACGATACAGACAGTTGTCTGACGCCACTTCATTTGTTGCTTGGGCACGCCATCTGATTGTGAAAGGTACCATTCATTTGTGTCATTTGTGCAATCGTCTGGAGCTGCATTTTTCAGAAATATTTTTGCCATGAGAACAAAAAATAGTTTACAAAATTGTAGCTTTCGGGACTTGAAATAGCCATATATATGAAGTTATTTTCAGCCTTCAGTCATATCACTCGGATAATTCATGTGTAACTGTATATGTTGTCAAGCTACTGTCATCGACTTACGTTGTGATGAGTTTACAAAAGGACATAAAATTCCAAGAATATTGAAAGATTTTTTATGAATCCAACTTCAAAAACAAAATCGATAAATCGAAGAAACATATGAGCATAGAGAACAGACAGGGAGGCGGACGGAAAAGAACATGAAACAGACCAGTTGTGAAAGGATTACTTTGTAGTATAGATGTAATGTTCAGTAAACATATATCAAAAAATCAAATTCTATGGGAATAATGTCCTTGAAAACATCGGTGTACTTCCCGGTAAAACAGATCTTGTAAAACACAAGAGGAAGCGACAGTAGATGGACGAACAGTCTCACGGTTCTTCAAATACAAAATTGTCTCACCATGTCCTTGTTGTTGGTTTTCCAAAACACATTGTCAGATGACGTAAGAAATAGCAATAAAAGGTGATATGGACAAAAAGATCTGATGTTTGTTACAGTAAATTTCCAAAGTAAACAATGATGGGAAGTAATTGATAATACAAAGTACTATGATCTGAACGTTTGATATGTATACAACCTACACGTAATAACCTACCTTCACCCACTCACAGGTTAACATTTGATATGGCTGAGAACAGTATCTTAAAGTTTACAAAAATGCTACCCCTATTGAATAAATAAATAAATGAAATAGGCATGACTTCACCCGAAATTGATTCTTGTACAATGCACATAAAAAGAAGCACTGTGTGGTTAATTAATTTCGCGGGATTAATGTTTCTCATTTTTCCTGGATGTGATAGTTCACGCGGATAAAATTTCTCACAACGTGATCTTTAGTCGTAGACAGAACCTGTCTAATTGCTGATGATTTTATGTTGAAGTTAAATATTTTTTTGTGTATCTAATTTTGCGTGAACCTTAATGACAGAGACTATATTTAGATAAAATCGCCCACGAATATAAACAATTTTGCAGTAACTTGGAACTATTTTTTAGTTATATTATATATCTTTTATATTGTCTCTTTCATAAGATAATCGCTCAATTCATGTATTGTGTGCTTTATATCAGTACATGACCACCAGTATTTGATAGTGTATTTCAGTGTATATACACATGTGCCTCAAAGACTATGTAAATCCGTCTATACATGTTACAAAATATACTGTAATTAGCAATGTCGCAACGGAATTAGAAATCAGAGATATTCAAATACACAAACACTTTGATACATTGAAAGAGCTACGTTAAGTATGACACAAACGCCACATACATAGTCATAGACATTTCACGATACTTATCAAGTCCATGGTGTTTCTTTATTTGTCTGGGAAAAGATCAGGAATGCATAGCATAGGAAATACAAGAAGAAAATAATGACGATATTAAACGTTAAAATTTTTACATGAATATGAAAATGTAATAACCAGATTGACACAATCTTAAAACAACATCAGACTAGTATGTAAAGAAGTTGTATAATGACTGCGCACATTGCAGAACTCTTATTTATTTGGCTGTAAGTTGTGATGTTGTATTTACGTCCCGTCACAAACTTAACGACTGTTTCATTTAAACGTAATGGAAATACCTTAACTGATTTCGTTAATCTCACACTTAATTTAAACGCATTCACGTATCTCAGTTTAATGCGTGTATGTCACGGATCTATCATCCAGAGATAGGGACATCTACCACTTAACTTACAAACCTACACATGAATTAAACCAATCCAAATGCTTTTAAATTGACAAAAGTATCACTTGGTTCATAACTCTTTTAGAAATAGTTTGATTCTGACACAGGATGTGCCATAAGTACTCATGTGGACACGAAAGCTTAACCGACTATATGGTTTCCACACTCAAGACCTGTTGCTGCACAACGGCGACATTTAAATCCCAAATTTGCCGGGTATTAATTATCTCAATGTGGCATGTTTGCAAAAATCGTTAAAGATCTTCCCAGGAGGTTTGTAATGTATTCATATTCTCGAAGGTCAGGGGTCAGGATAGTTTTGTATTAAACCGTGTTATGATAGTGGCTTTAATTTCCTTACAATGTCATTCATGATTTCCAGACTTTGTGGTGATTTCATGTATGCGTAACGCTTTAAGCAATATAATTGGAGATACAAGGTGTGGCGTTTCCCTGCATTTAATAAACAATACACAGTTAAGATAACTGTTCATTTGTATGAATATCTTTATAGGCTCAAAATTTAAATAATTATTTCAGTTCTGAATCATGTACATGTATTGCAATTTTTTCATTTGCATTAAACATTTACATTATTATTTTAAACCTCATCCGCTATCCTAAAGTCATGACAAAGGGTGGTCGGGTGGCGCAGTGGTAACGCACTCGCCTTTAACCTAACGGTCCGGGGTCCGATTCCCGGAATGGACGTGAAAAGGTAAGATAACACCTGCGGGACCAAGTGGGTTTTCCCCGGGTTCTCCCGTTTCCTCCCACAATAAGACCCCACGTGCGCTTACATCCGGGCTAAAAAGAGTGATTAGTAAAAACTGAAATAACTTGTTTCACAATTGTTGTAAAATAAATCAAGTTTATATTACATAAAGGAAACTCCGGTTACATCAAAATTCCTTGATGGACAAAATATATACGTTTAAATTATTGGATTAAAACAAGGGAAAATGCTTAATAAAGCAACGTGTGATGTACATAATAGTCTTAAATGCTGATGCAAATAGGAATTTAAATATACCTAAATTTATTGAGTTTACTTTCTTTTAAAACATATTCCGTATCTACATAATTATTCTAAAACAGCGCGCAGTAAAGCTAGCTCATGCCAGTGTAAAGCAAATGAAACAAAAGGTGTTAAGATAGGTGCTTCTGACAGCATATCTGTCTTCAAAGACACAACCCGTGACTTTCTAAAAACAAGTCATGTCTAGAATTTGCCTCTGAGAGATACTTGTCATGTAACGGTTATTTCTGATAGGCAAACAGGTGAGTGGCACGCACAGCACGGTGTTCAGCAACGATGGAGCTGGCTACAACAATGGTATTGATCACAAAATTGAAATCATGGAACACGACACATGTGTATTCAAAAAGCTCTTTGAGGACATAATAGAAATACGCAAGATTATACAAATAACATTTCTATTTACATCTAAATCTGCAATCCAAATTGTTATCTGACTTACCTCAGCATTCTTGTTGGAGATGATAAACCGATTTGTTGGCACAGTGTGATATCCAGCGTGATGGAATTTGAAACATGAGATGACTTTTTAGTGGTATAGTACAGGTACAATGTGCTGTCACCGGGCACTCTCAGAGTTCCAATATCAATAGTACAATGTATACCTTCCCCAGGTAGATCTAGGTCATGGTAGTTCGTACCTGGCCATTATCACAGAAAACACAACAAGCTTCGATTATTTCTACCGTGCGACACGTTTGGCTAGCTGTTAGTGATTTGCATAAATTATTTCTGTTTATAGTACGTAAGGTTGGTATAGAGCTAGCGTAGTAATGAACACATTCCAATCAAGCTACATAGCTCTCCAACTGACGTAGGCCTGGGACGAGTACACACGCATACACAACGGTAGCTCAAAAGAGTTTCACTCCCGTAAACCTTTTGTGGAAGATATAGATATACATAGGCGTGTAGCTGACGCTTACCCAGGTACCTTTGATCCGGGACATTTACTTTAATTAACGGGTATACACTCACGACTGTGTGGAATCCTAAACCAGTGGAATGCCATTAATAAGATCCGGCCCCAGGATATCAAAGCTTCTTAAGTTTTAATTTTTCATTCTTAAATCATAATTTAAGAATACACTTTTAAGTTAAGCACGTACTTCAAGTTAAGAAAAAAGCATAGGGTGAAAATATTTCGGATACTTTTTTTCAGAATATACTTTAAAATCAATCATATTGTAAAAGTTATTTCGACAATCCATGACTTAATGAGATCTTTATTGTGATAATCCCATGTTACGTAAAATATCCTACAGAATTGGACTCGTTTGATACAGACTTGTTATGTGGACAAACTCGGGTACAGACTTGTTATGTGGACAAACTCGGATACAGACTTGTTATGTGGACAAACTCGGATACAGACTTGTTATGTGGACAAACTCGGATACAGACTTGTTATGTGGACAAACTCGGATACAGACTTGTTATGTAGACAAACTCGGATACAGACTTGTTATGTGGACAAACTCGGATACAGACTTGTTATGTGGACAAACTCGGACATAGACTTGTTATGTGGACAAACTCGGATATAGACTTGTAATAGGAACAACCTCGGACATATACTTGTTATGTAGACAAACTCGGACATTGACTTGTTATGTGGACAAACTCGGATATAGACTTGTAATAGGATCAAACTCGGACATAGATTTGTTATGTAGACAAACTCGGACATAGACTTGTTATGTAGACAAACTCGGACATAGACTTGTTATGTGGACAAACTCGGACTTTGACTTGTTATGTAGACAAACTCGGATATAGACTTGTTATGTGGACAAACTCGGATACAGACTTGTTATGTGGACAAACTCGGATACAGACTTGTTATGTGGACAAACTCGGACATAGACTTGTTATGTGGACAAACTTGGATATAGACTTGTAATAGGAACAACCTCGGACATATACTTGTTATGTAGACAAACTCGGACATTGACTTGTTATGTGGACAAACTCGGATATAGACTTGTAATAGGAACAAACTCGGACATAGATTTGTTATGTAGACAAACTCGGACATAGACTTGTTATGTTGACAAACTCGGACATTGACTTGTTATGTGGACAAACTCGGATATAGACTTGTAATAGGAACAAACTCGGACATATACTTGTTATGTAGACAAACTCGGACATAGACTTGTTATGTGGACAAACTCGGATATGGACTTGAAATAGGAACAAACTCGGACATATACTTGTTATGTGGACAAACTCGGATACAGACTTGTTATGCAGACAAACTCGGACATAGACTTGTTATATGAACAAACTAGGATATAGGCTTGTTTTGTAGACAAACTCGGATACAGAACAAACTCGGACATATACTTGTTATGTAGACAAACTCGGACATTATTACTCTATATGATTTCGGAAGGCGTCAACACAAAAAACTACATATTGTATTAAAGGATGGTAATTCAATTGTACAAATTGAAGTTGGTAAAAGATCGATCAGACACGTTAGAAGTATTTTGACCACGGCTTAATATCCTTCCTCCATACGATATATCAATATAATGTATATTACAAATATTTAGAGGAAAAATGCTCACATAATTATTATTATTATTTTATAGGTCCTGTTTCAGACTTGTTACCTCTACTTACAATTTTGCTATGTACATAGTTTTTATAGTTTAATGGTAAGATCTTTGACCAGACTATTGGGTTACCTATAGGAACAAACAGTGTTCATCTGTTGGCTGACTTGTTTTTGTTTTCATTGGAGACTGAAGTTATTAAAACGCTTATCAAAACAGGTCACAAAGACTTTGCAGAGTCGTTTAATTTCGCTTTCAGGTATATTGGTGATGTCTTGTCTTCAAATAACAAGAAATGTGTTGACCACGTCCATCGTATATACATATCTGAATTTGAAATCAAGGACACGGCAGAGTCTTCTACATCAGCCACTTATCTCGATGGTACCGGGAAACCAACATTGACAGCTTCCCACATTGTATGATAAGTGTGATGATATTCAATTTATCTATTACGAGTTTTCTGTTTCTGGATAGCAGCACTCTGCTCCCACTAACACGATTTTTCATGCAAGAAATCGACAACTGACGGACGACCTCGTAGTTAAATATTTCAAAAGATGCAGTTTGATGAAAATTATGAGGGTTTTATGGTCGCCATATTGAACTCACTGAGAAATATTCTCTTTGTGTGATATGAAGCTGGACATATTTTATGCTGATTAGTTTGCCGTAGTTAACATCTTTTTTCTCAAATAAAACGTCACAATACTACCTTGGATTGACCAATATTTACATGATGAAGCTGAAACGCTTACTTTTCCGGAACGCCTGGTCTTACTCTCCTTGTAACTTCCTTTTCTTTATTTCTTGGCCTCGTTTTATTCTATTTGAAATATGATTATGATTATGTCATTTGTTTCCAATTTTGACCAACGTCATCAATTTAGGATTTTGTTCGATGCAAAAGTGGTCTTCTATTCATCTTTCTACATCGAGTTACTTTTGAAAAGTTGCTACCTTACACTACACATCGTTTGCCATTGGAGATCATCTCAAATTTGATATATATATAATAAACAACGTATAATTGGCTGTTTAAAAATTTATTCATTCACAGCTTTTCTATCGTTCTTGGATTTTTAAAAAGGACGCTGAGGTTGTGAAAAACGTTACTTAGTATTCCATACTGATACCGCGTTACCTCTGGTGTTGTTTGTTTATATACCTTTGCCTGTTTTGAATATAATCATTGTATTAACACTCTTTTTAAACAGATTATATACTGCAATACTACAGAAAACAGAAAATTCAATGCATGGGTTTCCACTTAATTAAAATTTAATGAACGACTTCGATCCTCTGAGGTGTGAACTGAAAATTCATGACGAAATTCATGAATCTGGTATGAATTTGAAACCAACATGTTATTTGTATGTATGTTTTTTTGTAAATATTCGGGAGAACATCATTTTTTGGACTTGGATAATGTTTCAATGGTCTTAACCTCACTGCCACATTTTTTTCTTTTAGTAACGTCAAAGTCACGTTTTGGTTATTTCACGTATGGTGATAGAAAATTATAAAACGGGTATTTACACCCGGGTGACAAAATACTATAGAAGTGGTGTGATAACAAAATTTAAAAATCAGAAAATATTGAATAGAATTTACATTTTGAAGCATGATTGACGTAAGTGATAAAAGAAATTTGAAACAATTTTTCATCCATTTAATCTCTGTTGGTACTTAAGCCATTTGGTGAATACCACATTTACGTATGAGTATGAAGAGTAAATGGATATCTTATACAAAGTTATTTCTCTTTCATGCAGAGAGATTCGTAATGCAGTGGATTTTCCGCAGGGTTTTATACTGTATCAAAAGCATTGTATCTATCAAGGAAGGCTGTTTTTATGTTACCACAGTTCATATTGTCCATGAAAAATTAAACTATTCTATAGCCTGATACTGACGCTATTGATGAAAGTTGAGAGAAAAGTACAAAGAAAAATGGGAGTCTGACCTTGGATAAAAATAGTCCAATATCTTCTTTAAACAATTTTTTCATACAAACGATTCTGTTATCTGCTGTATGTAATTGGTATAAGGTTTGATAGTATTATGTGAGATAGGAAAAACAATTCTTGTTGTTATTAAAATATCAAAATACCGAGAAGAATTGACAAAAACAACAAACATAAACTGAACAGAGAGAGAGAGACAGAGAGACAGATATATATATATATATATAGAGAGAGAGAGAGAGAGAGAGAGAGAGAGAGAGAGAGAGAGAGGGGGGGGGGGGGGCAAAAAAAAAAAAAATAAGAAAAAACCCATACAAACGAAAACCAAATGACATGTCAGACAATTCGTATAAGACGTCGGCAACGGACAGAAAAACCCCGAGAGATGCAGGTTGATGAAAATTATGATTTAAGATTTGCATTGTGATCTCATCCGGAAATCTACTATTTGTCTGATTCTTGTTAGTATGATATACTTAATGGTTCGTTCTGCTGTTGTTTACCTTGTTCTGTTCTCATTTGGCAACGTGATATTATTTACTGGAATTGCCCAAGATTTACGTTTACCCTTCCGGAACGCCTGGTCTTAATCTCCTTGCACTATTTTCGAGGTTTCCGTGGTGATCTTTTTTTCATATTTCCTCATTGTTTCATCGTATCTTTTTAGTTTGAGATAAGACTCCGTTGGCATGCCAGTATTTCCTGTTTTTTTGTTATAATAGCACAGTTGAGGTCTTAACAACAGAGCAGGTTTTTAGTGTCAAAACAGTTGACGTTACTGAAGCGAGTGTAAGGGATTTTGAAATGTGGCGAGTCTCCACTATACTGAACTGAAACATCATATGGGGAGATTCTTTTTTATATATACTCCACTGGAAAATAAATAATCTCTGTTATACCTTTAATATGTATTCTCTTTACTTTTCTATAGTCAATAAAGTCTGGCTCTCCAGGTGTTAAAATATATCAACGGTAGCAGGTTTAACAAAACAGTTATAGACTGGGTTTGAGGTCAACATGGGTTATGTTAAAACAGAGCACTAAAGTGTTGCCTGAGGCCGAAATTTTGCATTTGAATAAAAAATCCTACTGCATCTTTTCCGCAATATTTCATTACTAAAACGAGTTTTTTTTTTTTAAATTTTTAATGTGATTTACCAATTTTAGAATTCTGTATATGTTACAGATATGAACTTTATGAATCTGTTAATATTTCATAAATGACGGAGTTACGATTCCCTACAGTAGAACGCTATAGTTTACCGTGTTCCACACCAAAGCCCGCCAACAATTTCACAAGCTAACGACCGATTTTAGTCGGAATATCACCGATCAATTACTTTTGACGGAAATGAATCGTCATTCCTTTCTCCTGTTCAATAATTAGATTCAGTGAGAGTATTGTTCGTATTTATTCTTGACGGTTAAAAAGGACCCCTACGGACATTCTCTTGTATGGCAACTATTGTTATATTGAGAGGGTTTAAATGTCTAGGGATATCGAATGCTTTAGTTAAGAGTGACGTGTCAATATATTTTGTAGCAAGAACAAAGCCGCTATATAAAGTATATATCTGATTAACTAATCGATACTGAAATTAATGATAGGAATCGTAACAGTATACCTAGGAATTGTATAGTGTTCCTCACACCAAGACAGAATATACTTATGTATGAACGGATGTGCCGGGGTGAAATTTTTGTTAAAAAAAATCTATATACTTACATACAATGCGTATGTGGAAGGGTTTTATATATATATATAGAATAATCAACCATACCTTAGCCAGTAATTATTAATAAAAACAAACCGATTTGGAAATAAATAATGAAATAAGATTAAAGACTAGGCCTATTTATAAAATACAGAAACGATGAAATAAAACCCCTGACTCCTAAATTAACGGAATTAGGTCAGAGATATGCCTGTGGAATTATCGAAATCACATATACTGTAATCAATTCAAAAATCAAAAATGTCATATTCATGTTTCGTTTTGCAAATATCTTCTTCTTTACAGACTTTTTCCTAGTTTTCCTTCATCTTCATTTCTGCATAATACTTGTAACTCCTCTTGTCGTATTTCCTAATTGTCCTCACTTCAGAGACATCTGCCAGTAAAACTAAACAGTGGTCTTATTTAAAGATGCTTGCACATCGTAAGGATCGAGAAAATGCGTAATAGTTGTTGAGTGTTCTGTTATATTTTACATTTTTTTTAAGATGACGTATTTGAAAATTTGACAAATATTTTTATCAACATTGTTAAGTGGGTAAAGAGTGGAAAAGTAAAGGTAGCTCTAAGATACAGGTATAATGTTATGTAAGCATTCATTTTGATCTCTGGTTTATAAGTTTATCTTGTTTACAAACATCTATGAAAACCTTACCCGAAATGTTATCATTATATGTAAATATCAATTACATCAAGATGTTACACTTATTGTCGTAGAGAAATATTCAATTTTTATAAGGAAAACATTTTTTTATGGTATGTAAGTGTAATTGATTTCTCCCATGTTCATATTGTGAATTTTCCATTTCTGGATACAAATATCCTGCATCCGTATCCTATGAGTTAACATTTCAGATGAGATTGAAACGAGTCTCAGAAATTGTCGCGTTTCATAAAATAACATATGAAATTAATTTAAGATACCTTTTACCACAAAACTCAGAATAGTTACATTTTTACTTGTTGAAATTATGATATGTAGAGGACAAAAATCAAAAGGAGACAGCCACTGTACTCTTTGATCGTCAAATCTTGATGTAACGTTATTAATTCAATTATGACGTCACAATCAATTGAGAGGCTGGCGCAGCCATTTGGAAATACTCCAGGGTATGTATAGCACGGGGTAACATACATATGTACAAATTATGAGATAAAAATACATCAAAACTCACAGAACAAGGATATAATGTAAATGGGAGTATTTCCAGATGTTTTTGTGACATGCATTCCCTGCATCTAGTCAATGAAATCAATTATGCGTCTGTTCAAATATCAGATTAAATTCAGGATTAAGAAATGACAACAACATACTTTTTTTTAAATCAAAAGACATTTTTACCTGACAAGGAATTTAGTTTTTTATTCAGGAATTCCCGATGATAAAATTGACAGTACATTCTTTGAATAGGTAAGACGTAATCCGCTTTCGTGATATGTAACACGACTATTAGGATCTTAATCAATACAAGTGATAAATGTATATTATTTGATCTGTCAAGGCCTAATCAGTTTCAAATACTGAATATAATACCTATTGGACAGCCACTTAACTGACAATTTTATTTAGAGACGAGAGAAATGCAGTGTTAAGGATAATGTTTTCCGATTCCTGTCTGATCTATTCACTATTAATGGAGTTTACATGTCGAAGTTTCCTGCTCTAGAGCGGGTGTTTTTAATTGATATTGATAACGAGATGTTCCCTGCTGTCTTGAATATTATCTTAACAGGGTGTTAATTTAACATTAGGAGAAAGCTTCATTTACGATAATAATCAGTATCCAATCAATATCTATGTAACTACCATCGGTTTTAGAATACGAATTCTTTTAGATCTGTTTTAACGTATTTATTTACATTTTACGAGACAGAAGTAGAAAACGCTCCTTTAGACATTCTCGTTTCGTCTCGAAATTTCCTTTCGTGTTGTCTTGAATTCCAGGCATTCTCTTCGTCAAAAATAGGTTTGAGTAAGATAGTGCTAAAATTACACATTATTTACCAACACATTTTATGTAAATATTTTTTTTATATTGAATAGTTTATGAAGTGAAGAGACATTTAGCCAAAGAAAGGACAAATTATTATGTGTATGTGGAATTATACATATTTGTATGTATAAACATGTATATCTATTGTGAAAAACGACAAAAGGTTATTCTGAAGTTGGTACATTGATCAACTGACATCGACTGAGAATTTTAGTGTAACAAGGGAAGCAACCCCTGATGAATTTTTACGTATTCAGGCTTCAGACAACAATTTCCTTTTGTGTTCTACCATTGGGAGCGTAAATTAAAACATTATAAATTCTGAAATGATAAAATCTTACTCTTATGCCATTTTATTGATCTACACAACTTGAACCTCGAGTAAGCTGGGAAGTACCCCATGACTGGCATATGAGAGAGATTTTCATTTGAATGTCAATAACTTAGTGAAAAATACGAAAATGAAAAAAAAAAAATCATAAACATCATCGCAGTGTGTCCATCCACACATATATACATAAGAACTATGCCGAAAAATTGTACCACTGAAACAAATATTGTACATCTTTTTCTGTATCAAAGTCAAGTTCATTTTTGTCATAAACGTATTTGCTAACTGACCTGATTTTTTTGTGAGCGACGTTCATATTCAACGACCCAGAAGTACAATTGTAGTCTGAGGCCTCCAGCAGGTATTGATTTGACATAAAAAAAATGTAAGAAGTTTTGTTTATTAATTATAAAACTCAAAATAAGATGTTATATTTTAATTACCTATAATTTGGAACTAGATTCATTTCAAAAAGCTTATACTTCAAAGATATGAAGTCAAATTATATTGTTACTTGAATATTAAACAATAATATGAAATACCTGAACAAGTTAAGAAATGATATTAGATTCAGTGCGCTTCGGCATGTCTTAGATTTGTCTCATCTGGACACATAACTATGCATGTAAAACTTTTATAGTGTGACGCGGAAACAGAATGGACATTTAATAATGATTTTAACTCAAATAAGACCACTTAATATCCCTAACAAACTATATACAAGTGTTTAGTTATCACTGTAATGTGAATCTTGTGAAATTGAATACTTTTCTTGTGTCTATCAGTTAGGTCCTATCTCTGGAAGCTGTCAAATATGTACAACTTATTAGGTATAAATACTATAATACTATTTTACTCCGCTTCAGTGACCATTACAAAATATTTATACACTCCTAGCATATTGGTATATATTAATTGAAGTAAAACGTTTATAAAAAGTTTTAAGTAAAACGTACTTTGATATTGCTAATAATCAATACGAATCAAGTCATGGCAAGTAAAGCTGACATACTTGGGTTGGAAGAGCTCTATATATAACTATTAAGTTTTAAACCGGGGCCAAGAAATCTCCTAATTATTACATGGCGAGGTTTTTTGAGAATGCTGAGTCACTTAATGGAAGATAATTTCAAAATTCTTAAATACTATAATCCAAATTTGATAACTGCTTCTGACTGCTGCATATCTTTGTTTTAAGATCAAATGTCCAGATATATCGGACAACTCATCTGGCTCTCGGGTTTTCTCATGTATTCATATGAAGAAAACGCGTTGCATTCGGCAATAAAGTTTTAGTGCATTACAATTTTAAAAATATATCCCTCCGCGTGAGTGGTAGGAATGTATTACGAAACAAAAAAAATCTGTGGAACTAGGAACGAGTACCAACGATTAAAAATAATCATTTTGGGGTCCAGTTTTTAAAACAATCCTGTCGTTAATTCAAGTTGAATCCTCAAAACATGAATGGAATGGCCTCTGCATACAGGTAACGTATGTATAAACATATAGGAACAGTAAGCAACTCGGTATGTGTTTATCTTTCTCGCCATGTCAAATATCTTAAACGGACTTCAGACTACAATCAATTTCTCTCAATAATCCACCGAACGAAAACGGAAATTAAAAAAAAAATACGAATTTTACAAATTGTACATAGTCAGCGAATGTACCTTATTAGACAGTATGTCCTTTCACACATTTAAACATGGGAACTAACCCGAAAAAAATGTAAAACACTAAAACAGATATTGTGTACATTTCTTTATTCTAAAAATTCAATATATATCTTTCGTAAATAGATTTAGAAAACTTATTTGCTTACTAACGTGAAACTCCCTTATGAGCTGCATTCGCGTTCAACGACCAGGAAGTTAAATTACAGTGTAATCAAGAGTAAAACTTGTTAACAGGGGAGGTAACTCAGTTGTCTCTATATCTGTAAATGTATTGTAAATAACAACAAATTATGTTAAAGATGAGAGTAATACTTCAAAGACCGCAGTTTAGCAAGGAAAGTTTTATTCTATGAGCACGAAAATCTGTTCGTCTTTATCATGATGGCCATTTTATCGTCATATACGAAATTATACTTGTGAAAATAAACCGGAGTTTAACTAATCGGGGTTGATATCGCCTTAAATTCACAGACCAGTATAACCTGTTACAAGGCCACTGTTATCAGGTTTAGGGAGTTGTCCATTATAAAGACATTCACATGTATTGTTGTCTATGATCTTAAATTCTGTGTTAATCGATAATCAATGATGCAAGATTGCATTTCCGCCTTATTCTGTTTAACACTTGGATGCAGAAGTCATTGTGAAATGGCGCAAGTTCATGTTGATGTACACATGTCAGCATCTGAAACTTTTTACTGAGACACAGGCAAATTTTACGATTCTTTATTAAAAATGTGATTTTGATAATGTCGCGAAATTCACAAAAAAAAAAAAAAAAAAAAATAGATACGAGCAAAAATACTCAGTATAAAGTATGAAATTATAGCTCAAATTACCTTTCAAATTATTGATTAATTAACATGTACTATATCTTAAAGAAAGAACTTTAAGCTGAAACATGTCATTTTCGTTCGTCTTTTCAGTTTAGATATTCATTCTCAAGGGAGACTTTTTTATTTCTTTTATATTGTTAATGTTCAACAGTTTCCCTTGTTTCCTGCTCTTGTGGAACATTACATTATTATTTCAAAGATTAAAAAATATATTAGTATTACCTCTGTGATACACCAGAAAATGGATATTGAAAATGGCTGGGTCACGTGCTCTCTCTCGGGTTGGGGCTCAGAAAATTAAAATCCAATAAAATAATCAAAATATGACTCATTTTTTCCGTGTCCTAAGGTAGGTCTCCAAACACCTTTTGTTTGGGTTTTCCGCTGTTTATGTGCTTATTAAATCATTCCCTTGACTCGTACGTATAATGTCGTTATCAAGCACATCATCAGTATACACAACGCACCATTGCCCATCTTTTGTGAGAATATGAATTTTACCAGGTCCTTCACACATTCAAAATGTTAGCTTTCTCTGTAAAAACACTACGATGTCTCATTGTATGTGCTCTTTTATTTTCAAATAATGCAGAGACACGAATGTTATGATAACAAGTTTTGTATGAAAAGTTGAACACAGCCATATACATGTTACTTTGTTGTAAAGAGGGATATTAAAGTGAAACTCAGCAGTGTGTTTCAAGCCCCTTATCCAGGATCCCCAGCTTGTTTTGTTATTCCCTATCATAAAATCTAAAACATTTTTTCATCTCTCTTTTTTCACATTGATAGTGTTTATAAAAAAACGGGTTTATGTCATTGGTGTGGAAAATGAAATGTTCTCTTATCAACTCTAATCGATGTTTTTAATCAACAAAATTAGGATGGTTAAATTTATAAAGTGCCACTTCCTCCGACCATCCTCCATCCTTGCATCGTTCTAAACATATCTGCACCAACCTTATCATATATCAAATTCCGAGTTCTAGAAAACTTAGAAATTAAGTATTGCGACATTCTGAAGAATATTAACCTTATGAGACAGGAACGATGCAAGGTTTGATAAATAGTGAAACAGTAAACCCATTAAGTTCTTAAACAATCAATATTCCTTCTCTTGGTAAAAATCGGACCGAAAATTCTATACAGACGAGTTAAGAAATCATCATAGCCATTACGACAAATCGTTCTCCGTCCCAGTAACAAAATTAAACATAAGGATAACACCGTGGACGTAGTTGATAAAACGTGTGTAAATGAGATTTATTGTTTAATATAGCCTCGGGGGTTCAACAGGTAGGTCCCTTTATTGGTGAAGTCACTTCAATGATGGAACGATGTTTAGATATAGGAGAAACGTACACAAAATCATACCTTTAGATATCTACTGTCAAAAACTATTTTATGGGTTTTAATCATCACAGGACAAAGGATACGTGTTTGCGTCTATGACAAATATAACGAAACACATACTTACATGTTATGAATACCTAACTTAAGGTAAATATACTTTACTTATCCTACAACAATTAGGAAACAAGCTATCCACTTATATATATATCTCACTCTTATTGGCCCGGATTGAAACGCGAGGGGGATATTACTATGGGAGAAAACCGGAGTACCCAGGGGAACCTATTGATCTGGCAGCTGACCTCAAACATTTCCACGTCCGATCCGGGAATCGAACCCCGGACGACTAGGTGAATACCACCAATTTGTACGTTTGTAATCATGGCATTAAATATCATAAGGACGCGATGTACGATTTCATAAAATTATTTCAGAAAAATTAATATGAAATAAAAATGGCTACGTTAGTTTTCCCTGGATACTCCGGTTTCCCATACAATGAGGCTCCGTGTATGCTTCCATATGGGCAAACAAAAGAGTTCCATGTAAACTTTATTTTAACTTTAGTTTATTTCGCAATTGTTTTAAATAAATAAAGTTTATACTTAAAAGGAGACAGCTTTTGTTGTTGTGCCATTTTCTATTCGTAACGTAACGTCATTATTCATATTGTGACATCACAATCGATTTCTGACTGGCACAGCCAATGAAAAACGCTTCTGGATATATTACCTTGTGTCATATACGCAAAAATATTACATGGACGAATTCACTGGAAAACTGGAGGATTGTGTGATAAAATATAATAATGTACTAGAGAAATAAATGGATACCAAACGTAAAATTCAGAAATATTTTAAATATGTCATATGTCAGAAATTGGATGTGATATTCTTTGTCTGTAGAATATAGACGATATTTATAGAGAATACATATTTTGCTGAGAGGTCATCTCCTCAACGAAAGTTAAAGACATATTATAGTTTTATAGACCTATTTCAAATTCCAAATATCACACACGTTTATCAAAAACTTTTATTAACCCCCCCCCCCCCCCCAAAAAAAAAAAAAAAAACATCATAAAGTCATATAGTTAATTAATTCCCTGAGTACTGTGTCCATTACGAAAGATACTTAATGAGCTGACAAGTCAAGGGTTATAACGGAATAAAGCCATCTTCAGTCTCTGTTCATTGTCTATAATTGTGTGTTGTGTTTTGTTTGATATGTAAAACTGCCCTCTTATTAGTTTTCTATCGTGACAAACAACTATTCTAAGACATCAGTATAATAAGTAATATCAAAAGTAACTTGAATGTTTTGTTGATTGTCGTTTCATTATACTTTCATTTTGTCAGCTATTATGTATTAACCTCCAGTTTTTGTGTTATCGTTTACGTTGTACTTTCATTTTTCAGTTATTATGTATTAACCACCAGTTTTTGTGTAATCGTTTACGTTGTTCTTTCATTTTTCAGTTATTATGTACTAACCTCCTGTTTTTGTATAGTCGTTTACGTTGTACTTTCATTTTTCAGTTATTATGTACTAACCTCCTGTTTTTGTATAGTCGTTTACGTTGTACTTTCATTTTTCAGTTATTATGTACTAACCTCTTGAAATAATATAATCCTAAAAACATTATACTTCCATTTTGCAGACGAAAAATAAGATCCTCAGATGAATAGTGTAAGAAAAAACGGCCCAGACCAAGCCTAAACTTGTTCCAGTGTATAACAAAAATATTGAACACAATATTACTAACTCCCTAATATGAACAATATTATTAACAGCTGTTTATTTTAATAAGAAAAGATAAATTAAATGTTCACGTGAATTACTGCTATCGATTTACTCAGTGTCTTCGCGTGTGTAGTTTTTGACCCGCGTGACTAAATACTGCAAATAAAAAAAACGTAAACATTACAAAGGAGATTTAATTAATAAACGGTTGTATTTATTTTTGACTGTGCCTTTATAAAGCGACGTGAATATAGCCGGGCGTTCATAACTTGGGTATAGATTTCACCGTGACACCTGTTGATAGTTCGTACGCCTGAGCGTGGTCCGGTTAACAGTTATCATGTACTGCGTGAGGCACACTAGGATGCGGCGGTCACGGAGTCGGATGCTAAGTCTCGTGGCTGGAATTACCGTAGTTGCGTTGGTGTTACAAGTTCTTATTCTTTACCGTAGTGATGTTTGTAAGTATCCTTTGTTTATTTTTTTTAATATATTCCTTTTCACAACCGGAACATCTGTGGCTACATGAATCTGATGATAATAGTATTCACTAACATTCAGGTGTGTTCCCTAAATGATCAAGTGTGTTGTTGCTTCAGTAAACACGACGAACAACACGCCAGTGAATCTTAAAACTCACATACGTCTAAAGCGATTCTATAGCGATTCTAAGTAATTCTATATGAATTATTATATATGTAAATATACAAAACACTAAATGAATTTGTAATCAATTAATATCAAACCGTTGTTGATTGTTAAATAAGTTTGAATTGCGTTACATTTTTTGATAAAATAGAAGTGATACTTTCTATTCTCTAGGTATTATCATAATGTTAAAAATGAAAAAAAAAATGTTTGTAGGAGTAAAGGAAATATGCATGTACGTTTCAAGAGCATCGATATACAGCAGTATGACAAATACAATACACAGTTTATACATGTTGTCTATATATAATACAGGGAATTAGTACAATATGTATTTACTTAAAACTCGACTCAGGATTATATTCAACAATCAGTGCTCTAAAATAGGACTGAGTCGAAGCTTATGCTATTTTATCCTCTGGTGAACTTAAATTTTGGGTTTAACAGTGGTGTGTACATTATGAACAATAATTGTGTGATTAAAAAGGGGTTACGCTTGCGGTGAAAAAGTGACAGCGATATGAAGAACTTATATCGTTGCTCTGAAGGATATCTGTGCGAAGTTTTTATAGGTTTAACGAGTCCATGCTATCTTATATAGAGGAATTTCTTATTTATAGTTTTTGTGGTGTGTTAAGATAACACTTGAAGTCGGTGATTTGAAACATATGGATGTGCCATGTAGTTACACAAGTACGTGCGGACAGCGGAGTGTATAGTACATGTGTATGTAATAAAATTAAACTATGAAGTGAAAATCATGATTTTTAGTTCGTGTCACCAAATGGTCATCAGGTTTCCATCCTGTCCAATCCTCTTTTGCATGTACCAGACAGTCCACACAATAAACAGTGACCACTGTCATGTTACACTAAATGAAATTATCACGGTGACCTACGTACAAAGACTCGAAAACCTAGGGTACATACTCCTGTCGTTGTCATATTTCCTGTGGAACGCTTCCTTGCACAGTCATTGTAAAAAGTATGTGTATACACGTTAGGAAAAGTTTGGTTAGCTTCCTGTGAACAAGTGGTTAAAACACACGGAGCTGATCACAAGTTTACGTTAGGAAAAGTTTTGTTAGCTTCCCAGTTGTTAAAACACACGGAGCTGATCACAAGTTTACGTTAGGAAAAGTTTTTTAGCTTCCCGTGAACAAGTGGTTAAAACACACGGAGCTAATTACGAGTCAGTGTGGCACAGATTTAAAATAGAAACATTTAGATGTTGAAATACATGTCACGAAAACCCATGGACAGATTTGTTTGGTATCAACAACGATCCCTAAAGACAGGTCATTATATAGATTCTGTCCTTGGTTACAAATAAACTTAAGTACGCTAATCTCCTTTGAAACAATGTAAGATAAATGCCGGAACTTGCTAATATGAAATAAGATGTACGCATACCATGGAGAGATGAAATATTGGATCACAACAATAAGCTAAGGAATTTAAACTGTCTTGGTTGTAATTAAAGCTGCTGCCAGGGTTTACTGTTAGAAGCTGTACCGGGCAGATTTTTTTTGTTGGGACAGATTGAAATTCTTGTCCTACATTCTTATCTCCGACCTTTAGGGACCTATACGTTGACCTTAGGCATAAATTTACATTATAATAATCTTTGCAAATAAAAAGTATATTGTATTTCGTATCAGAATATTTTATTGATGTAACCAATCATTAGGATTAGGCAGCAGGCTAGAGCCTATATAAGTCTTCTCCCAAGACAACATGGTGTTCAGACATAAACGTAATACACCATAAACAATACAAACACATACACACACACACACACACACACACACACACACACACACATATTTATTGTTGACAGACAAATAGATTTTAAATTATGGGAGACAACTCTTTTATTTTTTATACTTTATTCTTATGATTATAAAACGATAATTAGCAATCCACCAGCTTTTCAGTTTACTACGTCTTATGATATTAAAGGTGCATTACATGTACTTTCTCTCTTATATAAAAGGGGTTTGGGTCACAATGTCCATGATATAAAAGTTAGCCCCCTCACTTCAGTGAGGGAGCAAGCACACATAAAACACATTTTCTTATATCAAAGGATTATTATTCTAAATAAAAGGGATATTCAGACGAAGATAAAGAATAAGTAAAGTGAGTTGTTTCCTTATTATAAGATGATAACTGAAATATTGAAAATTAATCAGAAAGAACAAAGAATAATTGGAAAAAGGAAGAAAAATAAACAACTATTAACTAATGATATTCATTTCATCATTGATAACAGTTGAATTAACTCTGTCTGTGGAATCTTAGCAAATAGAAAGTATACTGTATTGATTTAACAGTGATGAGTTGTTTGACCTGTGACCTTTGATGATCAATATAGTGACTTTTGACATACTTCTAGATTATTATAAGATGTGTAACGAAAAACATATCATAAGTATTGAAATTGATGACTTTTGTGACCTTAATTTTGACCTTTGACATATAAATTCAATTCAAAATTATTTGCCATGAAATAAATATTGAATTACTTCTGTGATCTTAATGTTGACCTCTGACATATCATTCAATTTAAAAATTATTTGCCGTGAAATAAATATTGAATATCGATGGAAATTGATGACCTATTTGATTTAATTTGAAGTAAGTATCCGAAATTGCTTTCGAATTTTTGTATAGTAGATTAGCATCACCAAGGTCATACATACAATATGATCACGACCCCGAAAGTGGATAACGTTACGCGTGGATTCGATGTGTCAGATATGAGCTTACAGAGAAACAGAAATAAGACAAGTAGGCCTGATCGGGAAACACAATTTGCCTCGTGCGATATTTCAAATATATAATATACATGTTTATATATCTCGTCTTATTTCAAATGTCTTCACAACACTCACATAAACCTATCACGTTTTCAGCTTCGCGCCGTATATGATTCGTGAGAACACACATGTATATTGTACCATATCCCAAAACGATTTTTAATCTGGAACTGGCGCTACCGTTGTCGGAATACACCTGCCATGTATTTTTTTTTTAGTGTATTCGGCAGTGACGGAAAACAGTTGCATGTTAGCACGTGCAATAATTCGAAAGAATCGCTATCTGAATGTACTTAAATATTACCTCAAACATATAAAAAGTTGTTTAAACAAGCGATTTTACATGTTGTAATGAACATGTAGATCTATGATAATTAATAAAATCGCTGTTACCTCCGATGAACTTTGGACCTATGTTTCCGCGCGGAGGAATTATTTTGGCATTAGGCAAAATTCAGCGTAACATCAATGTCAGGCAAACACAGATTGAACAACAAATCTATTTGTTTCAATCGTCAGATTTTCAATCAGTGTTGCAGGATAAATAATATACGCGCTCAGGGATAGAAAGACATCCACACCGTCGTCAAAATACAACTTTTATTAGGTCATCTGGACCCGAAGGGTCCGATGACCTATAGTCATCATGCTTCGTCCGTCGTCGTCCGCCGTGCGCCGTGCGCCGTCCGCCGTGCGCCGTGCGCCGTCCGTAAACTTTTCATTCAAACGACTTCTTCTCAAATACTAGAAGGTCTAGGGGGCTAATACTTGGCACAGAGGATACTGGCATGGAGCTCTACCAAGTTTGTTCAAATGAATGACCTTGACCCACTTTAAAGGTCACAGGGGTCAAATATGTTAAAATCTTTAAACAACTTCTTCTCATTAACCAAAAGGCTCAGAGTGTAGATATTGGGCCTGTGACATGCTGGGATGAAGGACTACCAAGTTTGTTCAAATGAATGACCTTGACCCACTTTAAAGGTCACAGGGGTCAAATATGTTAAAATCTTTAAACAACTTCTTCTCATTAACCAAAAGGCTCAGAGTGTAGATATTGGGCCTGTGACATGCTGGGATGAAGGACTACCAAGTTTGTTCAAATGAATGACCTTGAACCACTTTAAAGGTCACAGGGGTCAAATATGTTAAAATCTTTAAACAACTTCTTCTCAATAACCAAAAGGCTCAGATTGCTGATATTGTGCCTGTGGCATGCTGGGATGAAGGGCTATCAAGTTTGTTTAAATGAATGACCTTGAACAACTTTCAAGGTCGCAGGGGTCAAATATGTCAAAATCTTTAAATAACTTCTTCTCAAATACTAGAAGGCCTAGGGGGCTAATACTTGGCCCATAGCATGCTGGCATGGAGCCCTACAAAGTTTGTTCAAATGAATGACCTAGGCCCACTTTCAAGGTCACAGGGGTCAAATATGTTAAAATATACAAAGGACTTCATCTCAATAAGCAAAAGTCTATGAGTGCCGATATTGGGTCTGTAGCATGCTGGGAGGAAAGGCTACCAAGTTTATTCAAATGAATGACCTCAACCCACTTTCAAGGTCACAGGGGTCAAATATGTTAAAATCTTTAAACAACTTCTTCTCATTAACCAAAAGGCTCAGAGTGTAGATATTGGGCCTGTGACATGCTGGGATGAAGGACTACCAAGTTTGTTCAAATGAATGACCTTGAACCACTTTAAAGGTCACAGGGGTCAAATATGTTAAAATCTTTAAACAACTTCTTCTCAATAACCAAAAGGCTCAGATTGCTGATATTGTGCTTGTGGCATGCTGGGATGAAGGGCTATCAAGTTTGTGTAAATGAATGACCTTGAACAACTTTCAAGGTCACAGGGGTCAAATATGTCAAATTCTTTAAATAACTTCTTCTCAAATACTAGAAGGCCTAGGGGGCTAATACTTGGCCCATAGCATGCTGGCATAGAGCCCTACAAAGTTTGTTCAAATGAATGACCTTGGCCTACATTCAAGGTCACAGGGGTCAAATATGTTAAAATATACAAAGGTCTTCATCTCAATAAGCAAAAGTCTATGAGTGCCGATATTGGGTCTGTAGCATGCTGGGAGGAAAGGTTACCAAGTTTATTTAAATGAATGACCTTGAACAACTTTCAACAGGGGTCAAATATGTCAAAATCTTTAAATAACTTCTTCTCAAATACTAGAAGGCCTAGGGGGCTAATACTTGGCCCATATCATGCTGGCATGGAGCCGTACAAAGTTTGTTCAAATGAATGACCTTGGCCCACTTTCAAGGTCACAGGGGTCAAATATGTTAAAATATACAAAGGACTTCATCTCAATAAGCAAAAGTCTATGAGTGCCGATATTGGGTCTGTAGCATGCTGGGAGGAAAGGCTACCAAGTTTATTCAAATGAATGACCTCAACCCACTTTCAAGGTCACAGGGGTCAAATATGTTAAAATATACAAACGACTTCTTCTCAACAAGCAAAAGTCCATGAGTGCTGATATTGGGCCTGTAAGATGCTTGGAGGAGAGGCTACCAAGTTTGTTCAAATGAATGACCTCAACCCACTTTCTAGGTTTGGCTTGCTTTTTGTCAGATGACCGTTAAGGCCCATGGGCCTCTTGTTTTAAAACAGTGACCATATATTCTCTTTATCACTTGTACGGACACCCCCAGTACCCCGCACGATACTGTAAATGTTGATAGTTGCAGTTCTCATAACTATGATAAACAGAACTTTGCGGTTCAATAATAAATGAGTGTGTTAGCGCTTTCTCTAAAAAATTATCAGATTCTCAAACTAAAGTGACGTAACACTATACCCATATTTGACCATGGATGTGTTTTCGTAATTACAAAGATAAAAAACCACATGTACCAAACATGTTGACGAGAACACAGCTACGGTCAGTTCCTTGATTTCTCGGTTACTGATCTTTCACAGTCTTTTAAAAGTTTGATGGCGATGGTGTCATATTTCTTGGTCAAAATTATTCATCATCTGTGATGAAAACTACCAATAAAATATATATAATAAACACTTCAATGCTTCAGATACCATAACACAGAACGTCTTGACAAAATGATCGTGATGACGGCTATTTAAACGAACTATTTATATGTTTTCTATCACAGATTGTGCGAAGTTCATTAATATTGAGGGTAGTGTGTGTGTGTGGTATTCTTCTAACTCGCGGAACCATTTTTGATAAATTACTATCCTTTGTGAATTACAAACTCTTCTGAATACCCAAGCCACTGTACAGGACCAGAAAAGACGGCACACACTAACTTGTGATTTATAAAAGAGCACCTAAAGTTAAAGTTATTCTATGCATAAACCAAAAAAAATTCTCTAATGTCCCCGACCTATTGAAAATACCGTAATTATGATAATTACAGCACTGTAATTACTGACCATTTGTACTGTAATTACTGAACATTTGTACTGTAATTACTGAACATTTGTACTGTAATTACTGAACATTTGTGCTGAAATTACTGAACATTTGTACTGTAATTACTGAACATTTGTGCTGAAATTACTGAACATTTGTGCTGTAATTACTGAACATTTGTACTGTAATTACTGAACATGTGTGCTGTAATTACTGAACATATTCAAATCTTGAATAATATATAGAGAAAGAAAAGTTTTCCCGCATGTCACTTCCGAGCATTATCGAGACATAAAGTCGTGTTGTCGTGATATTTAAGGCGACTTAAAGATCAATTTTATCACGACTAGTCGTCTTATTGAGACGAGTCGTGTTCATATGACGACTTGTCGAGATACATTTCACGGCAACACGACAAGTAGATGGCAGTTACATGCCACCATAGTATCCCACTCTCTTGAGATCTGCACACTAGTCTGTTTTCAAGGACTATATATCAAATATGTCAATACCTGGCACGATATAGTGAATAACAGGACGACACCTGTGGAATTTAGTTAACACGTGGCCTTCAACTTTTTTTTAAGATTTCAAATATCTTCTTGTAATGTGACTCGCTTTAGGTGTGGAGAAATGATTATCTTATCTGTCGGTCAGATGATTAGGTGGCATGCCTCTTGTATGGTATAATACGCGATTTCGTACGATTTTGACAACTATGAACATATTTGGATGAGAATTATATTTAAATAATTGAGCGCCTCGGTGTCCTGCTGGGGTCGTTAGACATTATGTTTCAGTGTAAAAATTGTAAAATTATGTTCAATTCCGCACTATCACAAAATAACTTGCAAGAACATAACTTAACCTCATCAAAACGCTTGCAATCACATCGCTTACACCTGGATGCCGTACCTAAGTTGTTGGTAGAACGCTAAACATTATATTTTGTACTTAACCCCTGGTGTCTCACCCTATCATGGATATTTATTGTATATTTCATGTTCTACGCTAAATATATGTATAGATCATTCTTCAATCGTGACATTTAAAAAAAATGTCTAGTTGGATGTTAAAAAGTAGCTTAGTATTGACACAGAAAACAGCCACTGATTAAACTTTACAATATCGCTGTGCCGTCTCTTGATTATTTATAATCTGTCGATTTGTTCCCTCGCAGCGTTGTGTCTTCGGTAATGTTCTCCCGCAACCAGTTCTTCCTTAGTGTTTCCGCGCTACATAGTGTCTTAAAAAGTGTTCTACCGCAACAGGGTGTCCTCGGTAGTGCTCCGCAACGTAGTGTTTTCGATAATGTTCCAACTGTAGCATGATGTCTTCGGTAACGTTCCGTCTTATTACTGTACCAGTGACAGTTGTTTTCTCGTTTTTTTAATGTCTGTGGTTTTGTTCCGCTGACCTATTCATGGTGTCGGTGTTCCCTCGTAACCTTCTCACAGTGTCTGTGTTCACACATGACCTACTGATGGTGTCGGTGTTCCCTCGTAACGTACTCACAGTGTGTTCACACGTGACCAACTGATGGTGTCGGTGTTCCCTCGTAACGTTCTCACAGTGTGTAACAAAAGCCAAAAGTTGCCGTCATTTTGTAACAATTGCAGGTGGTTATATATTGTAGCGTGATCAAATACGTCTCTACTTCAATATCTGTAATTTTCAACAATCCGCTTATTCTTATAATGTATTCATTTGTTTGTTTATTGAAGCATTTGTTTGTTTATTTATCCTGTCATTATTTCATATTCTGTTTATTAAGCTAGCTTCATATGGGGTAGTTACGTTATGTACCTCATTCGCAAATCTATTTCTTTATTTATGATCAGATTCAAATTTTATTCAAATATCGCCTCTCATCCGTGCATCTCGCTAGTTTTGAAACGAACCTTTTTAAAATTCGGTTTGACTGTTCTCCTCTTGAACCAGACAAACCAGGTATGTTCAGTTTTGAGGATGATAGGATATGAAATAGAATAGTCGCCTGACAGATGTTTAGTATTTTCGACAATCCAAAATGTTATTGCTCTGTCTTAGAAAAAATAGTAGTTTTTAATGATGTTCTCGAGAAATATTCTATTTTTTGTGAAATATGAAGCCGGGAGTGTTTGATGTTTGTTAGTTTTTGTTCTCTGAAACTTTCTCAGATATCCTAAGTACCTTCCTAGGTGGACGTGAGGCTGAGGGGGAAATCCCGTTTACCGACAGATGACCATTTCGTATTAACCATTCTGGTGTTCCAGGGTTACTGCCCCTTGTTTCATTGTGATAGTAAGCGAGAAGCTTGACAGCCGATTGGGACTGAAAATGGTAGCTACATGCAAAGAGATCGTTACCCTTAGTTGTGCATCTTTAATTTTTAGGCTGGTTCGAAGTCAATTAAGATGACAGAAAGGCAGACTAATTAGCATATGTACACATTTTATCGTTAGCTGTCAGACAGAAACCGGCGGATCTTTTCTCAATTTTCCAAGTATAGATTTCCCTCGTGAATGATGGTATCACGTAATTAATTCAATGTCAGAAATCATTAACAGCAAATAAAACGAAGAATAGAGACAACAGGGGGAGCTAGGATTCATATATAATATCTTAATGTTATAGATACAAACAATACCCACCAGCTGTGGACTAGACTATAGAAATATGACAATGGTAGCGTCATTCCTGTCATATTCAAAGATCGTTGCCAACATTTTCTTTAGAATAAGAAGTAACGTGCAACTTTTACTTTTACAAATATTTAGATATTTCCAAATAAGACATAGAATTTAGAATATTAAGTGTACTGAAACAATGTAAATGTAAACATTTAACTGTCATGATGTGGCGTTTATAGTTATAACAGGCAAATGTTTGAGTTTATCTTGGAGAAAACGTTTGTTTAAACTCTCATATTACTAATTGATATTATCTCGTTACATACTGACTTCGATGGTATACAGCTGTGGTATCGTGACAGCCTTAAGGGATACGGATGCCGTTCACAGACCAAATGTTACTCTATGTCATCTTTTTATTTACATTGATTGCCAACAGTACCACAGGGGCTCGTCATTATAGTATAGTCTCGGTCACAACAGACCCACACTGGATTGTATGGGATGTTATTGGTGTACACAGCGGCTCGTCAATATTATATAGTCTCGGTCAAAACAGACCCATACTAGACTGTATGGGATGTTATTGGTGTACACAGGGGTCCGTCAATATTATATAGTCTCGGTCAAAACAGACCCATACTGGATTGTATGGGATGTTATTGGTGTACACAGGGGTCCGTCAATATTATATAGTCTCGGTCAAAACAGACCCATACTAGACTGTATGGGATGTTATTGGTGTACACAGGGGTCCGTCAATATTGTATAGTCACGGTCAAAATAGACCCATACTAGACTGCATGGGATGTTATTGGTGTACACAGGGGTCCGTCAATATTATATAGTCTCGGTCAAAACAGACCCATACTGGATTGTATGGGATGTTATTGGTGTACACAGGGGCTCGTCAATATTATATAGTCACGGTCAAAATAGACCCATACTAGACTGCATGGGATGTTATTGGTGTACACAGGGGCTCGTCAATATTATATAGTCACGGTCAAAATAGACCCATACTAGACTGCATGGGATGTTATTGGTGTACACAGGGGTCCGTCAATATTATATAATTTTGGTGAAAAAGGACTCATACTGGATTGTATGGGATGTTATAAGCGTACCAAGGGGCCCACCAATGTATTTAGTCTCGGTGAAAACGGGCCCACTCTGGACTATAATAGAATGATATTTGCGTACCACAGGGGCCCGCCAATGTATTTTAGTCTCGGTGAAAACGGAACTATCCTGGTATGTTTGAAAAGTTATTGGCGTGTTCCTACTGGCGTACCGCAGATTTTCAATAATATATTTGAGTTTCGGTAAAAAACGGAGCCATTCTGGACTATATAGGATGAATTTGGCGTACCGAGGGGTCCGGTAATATACATGTATTATAGTCTTGGTAAAAATAGTCCAATCCTAGTCTGTACGGGAAGATATTGGTTCATCAGTGCAAAAAGATAGCTCCCCATCGTGTGATGTAGGTTTTTGTGTCATAACGGGTTTAAGTGTTGATGTTAGAACTCTAAAACTTCAACATATATTCAAATTTTAAATATTTAGATTAAAATGTTTACCCTGCTAGCTTGGAAACATTGACCTTTGAACTTACGCATGAAAATGTTACAGGAACTATTTCCGCCAAATTCATATATAATCGTATTTGTTCATAACATTTATCAAATAAGACACATATATTAAAATTCAAATAAGATTAAATATGATGATCGGATTTTTATTTCTATTTTTTTGTTTTTGTTTTTGTAACTATCACACTTACAAAGGGAACATCTTTATTGTCGCGGAAGAAAAATTTTCAATTTGTCGTGAAGAGTCACCAATAGTTGTCTACTCATTAAACCCTCTTCAACCAATGAGCGACTGTCCCGGAGTAGATGTACTAACAAGGATTGTTATACAGTAGATTTGATGAAAAGACAGTGACGTAAAAATAAAGGATTTGATTATATTCATAAGTTAACTAGGCTTTTAAGGAGCAATTCCGCTAAAATATATTCTAAATGGGACGCAGAGAATATATTCTAAAAGAAATTACAACTTAAAAGCATGGTTTACTAAACAGAAAAACCTAGTCCCTATGTATGGACCGTAATAACCACGAAAATTCTCAGGTGCCTGTGAACGATACCACCGAGGCATAAAATCAATGAAAGACATGTGTTACTTCTATTGTGATAGTTTAACAACGTTAGAGCTATGCTACATGAAGATAAACACGATAGAATGCAATAGTTTTCATATCGACCATTTAACATTGAGAAACAACACGTGGACATTTATCAATAATCTTTATGAAAATCAATGAAGAAACAATTTGTTGAAGTCACGTTTATGCAAAGCGTCTGTTTGAAAAAAAAAAAAAAAAAATCGTAATGTATAATATCGGTTACGAAACGCACGCACGAGGTTACAGATAAAGGGGATTTTAATGTCTTAATTCACACGATAATACGTTGTACTGTGTATTGTAGCTTTTATTTTGTAGTAACCGATTCCCTGTTTCATTGTCTGGATGGAAAATGTCTTACAATGGATAAACAATTGTTTTGGTATTGATGTTAAGTATCAAGCTGAAGCCATTGGAATAGTTCCGTTTCACAATTCTTGTGCTGTAGATAAATTTGACATGGCCAGATACCATTGAAGTTGAATAGGACGTGATAATAATGGAACTGCATTTTTATGGCACAGGTCTGTAACAGACGCTGAACTTTTATATATTTCTTGTCTTAAGTTCTTTCCACAGGGACTTGGTCCGAATTCCCGACTCACGGACCACAGATATATGTATTATGTATTGACAAGGGTTGTAACTCCCGACAAGGGGAAATTAAGCATATTTTATCAAATTATGTGTTTGTAATTGTAGCGGTATAGAGTACCAATGACCGTGTCGACACATAATGCCCATTTCAATGCTCGTTTTAGAAATCCCAAATTAACAGCAAGGTGGGCAATATCTTCCACAACACCCGTGATCTTTTCTTTAATATCGCCGATCAATGGGCGTACGCCTTACTCATTCTCGCCTTGGGACCCAAAACCCAGTTCAGGATTATAATAAATATGATATATATCAAGAACGAAAATTCAAATAAATTTCAAATTTTCTTTAAAATTCTATTTAAATGCTTTAAAATATCTAAAACTCTGAATTAATTGATTACAATTTAACGTTTGAGAGACACGTTTAAATTTTCACCCCTCAAAAATGCAAATCGCCGAAATAAACAGGGATATTTAATAACGGTTTCTGATATAAACAAATAAGAAAACATTATGAAATTTATTCAAAGTGTAAAATTTGTGTGTAGAGAGTTTCGATATGTACATATACATGTATATTTCACATCCTGTTACTTTTCAACTCGGTATGATATCTTTTAAAATTCATCATGTTACTTTCAGTTTCACTCTCCTCATCTAACGCACGTTTACTTCCGGTTTGTGAACAACTTTCACAAACGACCAGTCTGTCTGCTCCCAAGCCCTTCCTGAACTTGGTCACTTGGTCGCGAATGACGTCACAATTGCTACACGCCAACTCTATCTGACCTTATTGTACCTAAGGGTATACATTCATAAATAAATTAATGATCAGACGAGTTAAACGTCATTATATATATACAATATTCTGACGTTCTATCGACTTTTTGATATCGGTCTGGCGTCATGATCGATGATCAATCGATATAAAATAGATTATAGAACGTCAGAATAATTCTAATTAGATCTATCGATCTTGTGTATTCCAGCCATCTGAAAGCAGAGCGACTTCGTCTTTTTGGGGAAAAAAATAAGAAAAAAAATAAAGTAAATATATTTTTTCTATGTAATTGAAAATTTATTTTCATTTTGTCACGTTGTCAGCTGACACTTTACACAATCTCTCTAACTAAAGACCATTGTTGAAACATCATGCTATTGACGCGGTCACTTCAAAACTAATTATAAGACTAGGATTCAGGTATGTTGTGCGACATCTGCAAGAAATGCTTTCAAGGAAATTGCTATTTGACCTTTCTAGGGTTCCTAGGGGAAGATCCGTGGTATGGGGTTAGATAATAGGAAAGATGGTTTCTGTTAATCACAAGTTAAGACCATAGCTAGACCATCCTGTGATGATTTGGTTTTCCTTTGGTAGAGCATTTTACCATGGTTACCTGAATATCCTGCCTCCCACACATTGTACACTGAAATCATTTCATCCTTCTATAATGAGACACGTCTCAAAATTCTTGCTGTTCAAGGGACGATTAATCGAAAAATTAAACAAAAATCGTTTGTATATCAATTAAAAGTAACAGTTTATTACAAATTCTATCATGCCTTTGTTCTTTCCAACAATACAGAATTGCCTCTGTACACACAGTCTCAAACACTCAGTACAAATAGGCAATATATCAGAGTAAAAAAACATTAAAAGTCGTTTGAGTTTCTGAACGGCGCTGTATGAATATAATGTGTGATTTCATCTTACATCAGATAACATCCACACAGATAAAAAGTTATTAAATTCGCAAAATGAAAATTCATTTTTAAACATGGCATTTATAGTAGTTTATGTTGTTTTTGAGAAAAGCAATCGAAAACATTGTTTTCTTTTATTCATAAGAACGAAAAGAAAAAAAAAGATTTTTTTTTTCTAAAAATTAACACCAGTTGTTCACAATGACTTCAGACTATATTTTAAGTAAGCATACCCTTGCATATATTTTCATAGACTAAGCAATAACAGTTGCGCGTGCGTGACACACAACAATAGACTTGTTTCAATAGGTCACGGTAACACAGGTAAAATTAACAATTAACAATCTACATGAATATGTAATTATACTTTGGCCGAGATCTATAAATAGAACTATTCGGAACTGTTTGATGTCAGTGCTGATAAGTCGGTTTTATATCACACCTGCATGCATACGTAAATCCTACGCAATCTTGATTAACAAGAACTATTTTTGTCTACATGCTATCTGTGCGATTTTGATAATCCATTTTACTTTTTTCTGTTAACTCTTACTTAGGGAAAAGATATTTTCTAAGTGTTTGTATGATCTTTGAAATTCTTTATTTGTGTGTATTGTTTGTTTCAAGTGTTTTATCCATTTGTTTGTGTTTCAAGAATCTAAGTGATGGTGAAGCTGTTTGTGTTTTCATGCAATGTGAAAATTCTGATAGTGCAGGATTTGAATGTCAATCTTTTTATGATATTTTTTCCTTCATTTTAAACATTTCCATACTGTCCTGATAACAAGCATATTACTATTTGCGGTCTAGACGGTCACATGACTTACGGTATTAATCTGACCTCTGTAATCAGATATGTGACTCGATATCAGTACCCAGTGAAAGTATTTATGTAAGCTTATACATGCATGATGTGGTTATAAAAGAATGCGATAACGATAAATTTCAGCAGATGCAAAAGCTTCATCTTACAAAATGGCATGCAGTAAAATACGCGCTAGAATGATTTGTTACATAATGGATGTGCCCTATATTCAATGACAATATGCGATATTGAAATAGTAGGTTGCCAGCGCAAACGCCTTTCTGTTACCAAAATAGAAGTTTAATCAAAGGCTGTTACAAGTTTTAAAAAATATAAACTTAAAATATAAAAGCATCTTGATTTGCAAAGTTTCCCAATCTCCTCCCCTATTCCCGGTTCAGGTTCGATAGCATGCTATTGAGACAACACTTACACGGGTTGCAAAAAAAAAGGCTAGAACACAACCTTTCGGAATATCAATGCGCCAGCACAATATAGTCCACAGAATAGCCGTTATCATTAATGTGGTGAATGCATATATCTTATAAAAGATTTTCTGTATGTTGAATTAATTATTATTGTCATCTATAAACCATATATACAATGTAAATATGATATGGCGTCACCTGATATGAAGTTCGATGGGCCTAGCAGACGACACATGAGCTGAAGCTGTATACGTTTCGATTCAAAGCTTCCCCTCCCATTTTCAGACACTTGCCATTATTGTAGTATTGAATTACATAACACGAGGGTCAACCTCTTAAAATTGATTTACGATACACTTAATTCTGTGCAAGGCCTGTCTAGCGTAATACACGTACGTGTTATCTATAGTGTTTAGAGACGTACCATAGTAATGACCAATTAAATGTTGAAAATGTTATACAGAAAATATACAAGACATAAAAACGCATTTTTTACATATTTACTCACAATACTATACTCTTGGATTTATATGTTGAACAGAAAAATTGCGTGATAAGTATTACACCGGAGGTGTACGGATTTTTAAGCCGACTAGTCCTATTGGTATCATAGTGTTTCGTGGAGATGTAAAAGCTATTTCCATTGGTTAAGAATTACACACCTCAGTATACAGCATGGTTTCACTGTTTGTGTCCGCCAGACAACGTAATTTCAAATTTATTGGGGTAAATCATAAATACTACTGTTTCCATGATTTGAAAAAAAACTATACATAGCCCAATTCCCCTGACCCCCACCCACATGGTAAAGTCATGCAACCAAAGGTTATAAATAAGGTCAAGGTCAAACCATTTTGAACTATTTTGATTGGCGTCAAATTTCAAAACATTGAAACTCTTTTATCTGGTAGATGTTTCGTACATTTTCATCAATACAGTTGTAGCGAAGCCTTTGGAGGTTCACTCATTTAGGTATTGTGTGTCACAATTTAACACATTTTATGTGTGCCTACATAATTGAATATATTTACGAGCAGTAACGTCTAGTGTGCATCTTCTGTCTAATAGTTTTTACCTTGACTAGTGAAAGACCAGCAGAGCTAGTACAATGGTCCATTGACTCGCGTCTGCCATCTTTTCTTCACCTTACAGTTAGGTTTTATTTCTTCTTTCTCTAAAATGCGACAACAAATAGAAAGATAATCGACATCAACTCATATCTTGCCCCTATTTCTGTAATTGTTGTTAATAAGTTACAAATGTTATGCGACTGAACAAAATGTGAATTTCTACTTTACATTATAAACAATGCGACGCCAAACTAAAACCCCTTCAACGTTGTGTAACGGGTTTGACTTCAAAAGGACTTGGATTTACGTTATCAGAAATTGAAATAAGAATGAAAATATCTTTTATTAAAAAACTTTAATGAACGTTTGTACAATAAGATTTATATTTACATCACCAGTATTGTCAAACATGGTGTCCTTTCAGAATGGAGTTAATTAGATATCAATTTCATCCTTTTATGCTGTTTGTGATCGTGTGTTTACTCGTTTCCTTTTTTGTTTACCCCCTTATTTGTGTGCCAAGTCTGATTTGCTTCAAACCTTTATATGTATATGTCTGCAGCATTCAGCTCCGTATCATGCGATAGAAAATACACATTTTAATGAAATCAGGACAAATCTAGAAACAAAAAGTTAATATAGTATATGCTATACTACTGAGATAGCTACTGGAAGTTGCTAGGTTCCGGGGATGGAAAAAGGAAAATATGTTTCTAATTATTTCAAAACAAATTGTAAAGACTGAATTATTATATAGCTACAAACTACTCATTACAGAAACATAGGGACTACAACTAGAGCGAAATGTGGTTACAAATGTACTTTTTATTCTTATCGTTCAATGTCTAAAGGAGTATTTTATTTCATAAGATTTTTGAGTTTGAAATCCATGATGTAATGACCTTAAATGGTCTATTACAACATATCATAGAAAATTTAATTCTCTACATGGAAACAGGAGGGATTGCCATATCTCGCTCATGTTTTAAAAAGGCATGGACAAAAGAGCTTATTTCAAGTATTCAAGATTCAGACAGCACACGGAAGAAACATTTATAAGTGTATGAAATAACAAAAAAGTCTGGGAAATGAAAGAGAGAAAAAAACAAGATCAAAATTTATCCGGGTAGATGAGTGAGAAACAACATTCAGTTAGTTAGAATCCCCAAATTTTATCGATAACATATTGACTTAAATAGAAAAGGAAGACAGGAAGGACATGCATGAGCAGGCGAAATTCTTAGATATTCAACCGGTTTTGTTCTGATTGTGCTGAACATGTAGAGAGCGGGGGATGGGACTTGAAAAACTTTACAGATGAGCAAAGTACTGCATAACATACTAACAGAAACAGAAATATTTCTCGCATTAAAAAATATATGAAATATATGAAAAAAAAATCAATTTTCTGGGTCTGGTTGATATGCTAGGCCTGAATATTAAATATTGCATTGTAAATGCTTTAGATTGTGGCTATGGCCTTGGGCAAATGTTTATAAATAGGAGACAAGGTATCACCAGTAATATTTCTAAAAGTGATAAATTATGATAATTAAAAAATCTGGAGACCAGTTACCTTGTTGAATGAAGCATTTAAACTTGTTTCTACCTGCATAGCAAATAAATTGAAAAAATAGGTTTTATTATTTCTGAAGCACAGACAGGTTATATTAATGGTATATATATTGAACGAAATACCAGGTTTAAATACGACTTAATTGATATTGATTTGCACAATATTCCATGCCTAATGATACATATTTACTTTGCAAAAGCATTTGATTTATTGGCCATCCCATTAAAAAGTTATAACAATTTTCAACTTTGCACACCGTATAAAACTGTAGATTCAAGTCCTTATGAATAATATTTCCTTTGTATTGAAAGGGGTTGCCGCCAGGGAGACCCAATGTCTCCTTATTTGTTTTATTCGTTGCTGAAATTTCAGACATTATGGTAAAAAACAATGAAGGCATCAAATGAATAATATTAGGAAAACTAACCACAAACGCTCGCAATTCGGAGACGACTAATCTTTTATCCTAGGTGGAACCAGAAACTTCTTTGATAAGGCACTTAGAATTCTAGATAATTTTGCCAAAATTTCTAGATTAAAAGTTCATGGTGAAAAAAGTAAATTGATATGGATATTTTGTAAGAATTTAAGCAGTGATGTTTACCATCATCGATGGAAAATTAATGGGATAAAACTTAATGTGGTCTGTGAGATGAGCGGGTCAAATAGGGAAAATTGGGTAAATCCTTGTACAATTCTTTTTCCTTTGAACAAATGCTAAGACTGTCCCTATTTCGTCTAAAGCTTCGTCTGGTAAAGAGGGAACCGATTCTGTATAGATGGTTGGTCTGGGGTCCCCTGGTGTGAAGGGGCGGGGCCAAATATTGGAAATAGAGCCGATTCTCTAAAATCCTTCTTCTGTAGAAATGATCGGATTTTGTCACAACTGGTCTAAAAATACTTAGGTGAAGGGGATTCAATTTTGTATAAACGGTGGGTCTCGGCCCCCTGCAGCGGAAGGGGCGGAACCAAATGTTTGAAGCAATCCTTGCTTCTCCTGAAGAGATGCAAGGATTATATCCCAATTTAGTCTGAAGCATGCTTAGGTCAAGCAAATGGGAAACGGGTTTGTATAGATAGTGGGTCTCTGAATAGGGGAAAAATTTCTTTAAATCCTTCTTTTGTAGGAATGCCTGGATTCTGTCCAAATTCGGTTTGAAGTATCCTTTATTGCAGGGGAATTTTGTATAAATAGGAAAAATAGAGCAAATTCTCAAAAAGCCTTCTGTAGTGATACCGGGATTACTTCGGTCTGAAATGTTCTTGGATGGAAGGTAGTCGATTTTGAAAGGTGTGTCTCGGGTCTCTAGGGTGAAAGTGGACTCAATACGGGAAAATATAGGAGAAATGTAGCACATTATTTAAAATTCTTCTGTATGAATGTCAGGAAACTGTCCTAATTTTTTCTGGAGCATGTTTAGATGAAAGGGGACCCCTAGGAGCTGGATAGACTTGTCCCATTAGTGGATTCATACCTAACTCTCTGAAATCTTTGTGTCGTAGAAATTACGGTATTTTGTCCAAATTTTGTAAAGGCAGGGCCAAAAGGGAACAACCTTTAGAATGTTTTTCATACTTTTGTCTGGATAAAGCAAACCTTGGAGAGCGATGCAGGCTCTATGAACATCCTGGTTTTTTTCTTGTTCTAATTTGGGAACGTGACATGGCTTTCTTGAATTAACCAGACTTTACATGGCGGGCGTTATCTATTAAGTAGAAACTTTCCATGAGATAATTCACAAGACTCCAATATCTTCATGTCATCTGAAGCATTTTAATGCTTGGAACTTAAACGTTTATTTGAAATCTCAATATTTTATCATGCGATGTCAGTGTTAGTTTGGTGCTCATTACTGTTTACTAATTTTCCATACGAGATACTGTTTATGTACATTATGTTTACGTTCTCAGTCAAACGAGATGTGAGCGAATGACGTAAAACACAAAATTTTTACAAAGTGGGAAAAACGTGTAAATGCATAATGATTATGATTAATGATATACAAGACATTTGTGTTCATGTCAAGATACACAGAGATATGAACAGGTTATGTATTTATACGCTCTCTATTGAGGCGCTAGGTACACAGTGATCATCCCTGGTGGAATCAATAAGTGTCCTTGTGTCCATGTTATGAGATATTGAAATTCATATCTTATTTTGTACATGGTAAACTAAAAGTGATTTCATTAAGTGTTCAGCAAAAGAGTTTGACTGGATTACACACCTACACTGGTAGTTTTCATTGATAATCTTATAGTTAATAAATATGTTGGAGTATCAAATATTGAATTATTTTCCTGTATTTTTTCAACACAACTTTGTGAAACTCCATATTTATCGATTTGATGCCGTTTCGTGGGCGTGTCCCTAAACGAAATATTTCCGTGATATTATTGCCCAAATTTCAAATGCTATGTACTCATTTACGTTTTCACAATAAGTTTTGAGTAAGCTTGCATTAAAGAAAAAAATATATATCATGAATCAGTTGTACATCATTTTTCCAACATCATGACACATTTTTTAAGATATGGCGTTTTCTCTCCTTTTCGTCGAATTGATATAAAGACACACAATGTAATGGCTTTTGTTCGCTTGCCCTATTTTTGTTCCCACATTCCGACATTTCGTCTCTTGCCCAAATCCTAATTACAACAAAATGCGGTTTTTATTACTTAACCCTTCCGAATTAGAATTAATAATTCAGTGTCTATAGCATAGCTGTCATGAAACCATCTGTTGGGCGTTGAATGTAGCAGTCTTGCGAAGACATTGAATTCCATTGGTTCCTTGATCTGTGTCTATAAAACAGTAGAGGAATGTCCTGATAATTGCTGTTTGATTATATTCTATTTGTATCTTCGGACACACCATATCTTATTCTGTATGAACATTGATATTCTGTACCAATTCCATCTACATCAGGAATCGATATTCTCGAGTGATAAAACACTGTCTTGGAAATATCCACCTCAATTTATATCGCTATAAAGGTCGGTTTTAAAGTTTTTTATGGGTTTGTATTTTTTTCTGTTGTATTATTTCATAGCAGACCGATACAAAATGGTCGTGTAGGGTTGTAACAGGACAAAATGATAAACTCAGCTGTCTAAAACAGTTAGGTATTAGAGGAAATTGTTCTATGACTTTTGAAAGCTTTTAGAAGTAGGGGCTATGATATCATACTTGGTAGAGATTCAGACAACAAAAATAACCCCGGGCAAAGGTCCCATGTGTGTGATTCGATCCGTATGTAATATCTCTGGCAGAATGTGTGTTTCATTATGATGGGATCTCGTACCGTTCACTGGATGACATGCGACAAGACTATGAACGAATGATCTTTGAGACTGACACCAGCTCGTACATTTATTTGTACAGGATGACACCACTTGAAAATAACTTGTTGTTAAACACATTAAATATACATGTATCAGTATATACTATGTTTATATAAGCATGCGATAACTTGGGTTAGGATATTTGGCAACTCCAGGGCACTGTCATAGTTACATCATATTAAAATTCCATGCCCTGGACATTGTCGTACGAGATCCATTTCACAGGTAATTGATTATCGAACCCTTACTGTTCATTCAGGCTGAAAGGGGTCGCGGTGGTCGAGTGGTTAAGGAATCTGACTGTCTTTATCGTTAGTCCTCCACCTTTTGGTCGCGGTTCGAGGCTTACATGAGACCGCAGCCAGGTATTAGCCACAGGTCGAGGGTTTTCTCCGTGACCACAAGCTTTCCTCGAGAATCCAAACCTGACACGCCCTTAAATGACCCTGTATGTTACTAGGATGTAAAGCAACAATTAACTAGACCAAACCAATTAAGATGAAAGTTATATTAACTGTTTAATTTGGAGATGTGGTGTTGGTCGTGTTCGTTTATAGTGTTTCATACCAAAACAGAAAAACCTCGAAATCAGCATTCTTGCATCACGAAATTAACTTATATTATTCTGGATTTTCTGTAATTCTCATAAAGAATGTGTAATCCATGTTTTTAATAAGAAATAAGATCTATTTAAATATTGTGGTTTGATGAAATGTGCATGTTGGCCTGATCATCTAATAAAATAAAGACCGATAATAGCCAGAAATATTTATCAAGTAATATTTTAACATGATGGAGATAGAGATTTCATGGTCTGTAGTATTTGTTTAAGGGGAACATGACTTTGTGTTAAATCCTTAAGAAATGCACAAATCCACCCGTGTAAATTGTTTTTGTTTATAAGAAACACTGCTTTTCTTCCTTGATTAGCATGTTGTTGCAGAGTTCCTCACAATACTTGCCACTATCAAAAAGTGACTCACGACTTTCTGTCAACAGCACGTTGTGTCAATAGTTACAATGGGGTATGTCTTGGTTGTTTATGACTAGGCAAATGGACATCAATAGCGTTAAGGTTAATCTGTGCATACTTTTCTTTTTCTAGTACCAAAGGGCAGCTCCTGAAAGATTTAATCATGATTAGCGTCCTAGGCAGATATAGATCGATACAGGCTGTAATATATATCTTACCAACGTGATATGCATTTTATACATGTATTGTGGGAGGCGAGGGACAGCTGACGAGTGAAGTAGCTAGAAGTGATACTTTAAGTTAAGTAGAAACGGCTTGTTTAGTTATATATTATTCATGATATCGAACGGTATCGCCGTATTTGAACCATCTGTTCCACCTCTAGACTAGGTGTGTCTGTATTTACATCTGTCTGATCCCTAAATAACAGATAATTATCAATCATTACACCGCAGAGCGTGTGTATATTAATTACAATTTTTATTGAGAAAAAAAAAAGGAAGAAAAAAAACCTTTAACGTTAAGTATAGTTAAATTCTATATTCAATATCGGTGATAGTGGCAAGATATTGCAGAAATATAAGTAAGGATGTCAACGATGATTGTATAAAAGATTTATATGTACTATCAACGATGATTGTACAAAAGATTTACATGTACTATCAACGATGATTGTACAAAAGATTTACATGTATTATTAACGATGATTGTACAAGAGACATAAATGTACAAGTGGTTTCTTTCAATGCAAATTTGGAATTAGATCGTCTAGAATAGAGAGAAATAAGTCAGTGATGTTTTACCATACAGTTGTTTCATCCTCCCAAGTACTCGTCAGTGATGCCACATCATACAGCTGTTTTGTCCTCCTAGTACTCGTCAGTGATGCCACATCATACAGCTGTTTTGTCCTCCTAGTACTCGTCAGTGATGCCACATCATACAGCTGTTTTGTCCTCCTAGTACTCGTCAGTGATGCCACATCATACAGCTGTTTTGTCCTCCTAGTACTCGTCAGTGATGCCACATCATACAGCTGTTTTGTCCTCCTAGTACTCGTCAGTGATGCCACATCATACAGCTGTTTTGTCCTCCTAGTACTCGTCAGTGATGCCACATCATACAGCTGTTTCATCCTCCTAGTACTCGTCATTGATGCCACATCATACAGCTGTTTTGTCCTCCTAGTACTCGTCAGTGATGCCACATCATACAGCTGTTTTGTCCTTCTAGTACTTGGCAGTAATGCTACATCATACAGCTGTTTCATCCTCCTAGTACTCGTCAGTGATGCTACATCATACAGCTGTTTTGTCCTCCTAGTACTCGTCAGTGATGCCACATCATACAGCTGTTTCAACCTCCTAGTACTCGTCAGTGGTGCTATATCATACAGCTGTTTCAACCTCGCAAGTACTCGTGAGTGATGCTACATCATACTGCTGTTTCAACATCCTAGTACTCGTCAGTGATGCTACATCATACAGTTGTTTCCTGCTAGTACTCGACAGTGATGCCACATCATACAGCTGTTTCAACCTCCTAGTACTCGTCAGTGATGCTACATCATACAGCTGTTTTGTCCTCCTAGTACTCGTCAGTGATGCCACATCATACAGCTGTTTCAACCTCGCAAGTACTCGTGAGTGATGCTACATCATACTGCTGTTTCAACCTCCTAGTACTCGTCAGTGATGCTACATCATACAGTTGTTTCCTGCTAGGACTCGTCAGTGATGCTACATCATACAGCTGTTTTGTCCTTCTAGGACTCGTCAGTGATGCTACATCATACAGCTGTTTCGTCCTTCTAGGACTCGTCAGTGATGCCACATCATACAGCTGTTTCAACCTCGCAAGTACTCGTGAGTGATGCTACATCATACTGCTGTTTCAACCTCCTAGTACTCGTCGGTGATGCTACATCATACAGTTGTTTCCTGCTAGGACTCGTCAGTGATGCTACATCATACAGCTGTTTTGTCCTTCTAGGACTCGTCAGTGATGCTACATCATACAGCTGTTTCATCCTCCTAGTACTCGTCAGTGATTCTACATCATACAACTGTTCTAGTATTCGTTTTTGATACTAAAAATGAAAATTTAAAGTGATTGAAGGAAATTTCAAATGTAATCTAAAAAAGAACGTGTTAGCGTCTTTTGCTTTGATGATAAATCTTTCGAAAGAAAAATGTGATATTGACAAAGTTACGTTACTGTCTGACATTTTAGTAAGCATCGTACACAATGACTTTCATTTCACACAAAGATATAAATTATTTCCAAGTAGCATGGTAAAGGCGATCAGTAAATTTCCCCATGGTCCTTATGGTCAGTAATCCTTCCTCTAAACCCTGTGTTGTGTTTTAAATCTATCACGGAGATCGTGGTACTTTTTATCAAGTCAAAAATTATCATTTATTTAAACACAGACAAGCATATATATCATTCATTATCAGAAACGTCAGATATACATTTGGTGCACGTGTAATATTTCATCGTAAATGCTATGATTCGTGATCGTAAAGAAATCTGTTTTTCCATTGTTGTATTAGTTTTGCCAATGTGATATTACTGTACCTTAATGTTTACATATAATTGTTTAATTTTTTTTTTATTTTATTTTAAAGTTGTTCGTGTTCGGGCTAGCACACGGCTATTTAATTTCGAAAATAGCAATGTGATGGTGTCCATGTATACGGACATAACAAATATATGTATTTTCTAATTTTTTAAATTTTATTTTTTTGTGATTTTTTTTAATTGATTGTGGAAGTGTTCACGGGGTGTTTGATTCCATGCTAGCCTAGCTTTAATAACCGCAAAAATAAGATAAAGCTAATAAATCCTCTACGAATTTTAACTATTTTACAGTATGAAGGATATTGATGTGTGATTTCGGTGACATGTGAAATAAAGATTTCCTTCCACAGTTATCGTTTGAATGCAGATCAAGATTTGGGCCACTTATATCCCTCACTTTATATAGCGCCAGATTTTTTATGTTTATCGATTCTAGATCGATATAAAAACGTCGATATAACGTCAGAATAATTCGGATCAAATATTTACATGCGTTTGAAAAAACAAGATATGTTACAGGTGCGAATTTTATCCTTTATGCTCAATGTTCAATTTGTTTCTTTACAGACCAGCACTACCGTGAACCACTCGGATCCAAACGCTACATCAGTGATGGGGACCCGGTCAGCCAAAGGGAACCAGTGAAGGTACTACAAATTACTGTATAGATAGTGGGTAACACTGAACAGGCGACAAAGTTGTAGTAATTTACAGAGGAGATAAAGAACGATATATATCACAGACAAGATATGTTTGAGAAACACAATGTCCCTGATAGTAAGCAATTTATGAAGGCTAAGCAAACATGAGGGCTTAGAAATTTAACTGAAAGGCATTTTCGCCAATTCATTGAAGGTGAAGGTGAACTTATGCGGTAAAATCGAGCGGAAAGTCATTAGGAATGTATGTGGTGAACAAGGATGTGTTCTAAACATAGCATTAGATATGGATTGGCATGGAGAATATGGGACAAACTCCACAAGTTAAGGAAAGCAAAATGCAATTATAGTATACATCCAAGTCCAACAAACAAAATTGGCGACTTGTTGTTTTTACCTCATTTCTTATTTTCATTTCATCATTAAAGTGTGGTAGCTCTGGCAGATATGGACAGATTTTGACATCTGACGACAATTGAGATAGCACCCACTTAAAGCAATAGAATTTGGTATAAGTAAGTTAAAGTTATTTAACGGAAATGAAGAAATAATTTTTCTCAAGTCCTGTAACTGGCGAATCCTCACAGATTTCTATCAATGTCGAAATAATACAAGATTTTACTGGTAAAAATAAACATTAAATCGCGTGAAAGATTCTTTTAATTTCATATTGGAAAAATTATGATATCAGTATGTTAACTGAAAATCGCTAAAACGAGAGCAAAACATGGAAAATTGACATTGAGATCCATGAGACAGTTCAAAATATATGTCTTCTGCTTCGTCGTTGACACCCGCCATTAAGTCTTGTTCAATGTATTTACATTATAAGTAATTCATATTCACAAATTTCTCAGCTTATCAGCTTTGTTAGAAAATACCAACATATGAACATTAACTTTTACCAAACTGATATTTAATAAAACTAGGACAAAATAGGAACAAAAGAAAGAGACTCTGTACAGAATATAGGAGAAATAAGACCAGGTGTTCCGGAAGGTTGCTCCAATAACGACACCCACGATGTTAATCTTGGTCAGTCCAAGTAAGTAATGTCACGTTCCCAATTGAGAGCAAGGGCAACAAAAACGGAACAACCAGACATACGAACGAAAATCAAACACGTCCAGCTTTATATCATTCAAAGATATATAATTTCCCAATGAGATCATTGTGATGACTGTTTTCGTCATCAACCTGCGTCTACAAAAATTCTTTTGTGAGTTTGTCCGTCAGTTGTCGACGTTTAACGCGAAAATCATGAATTGACGACGTATAAACAACATAGGTTTTGGATGCAGGTATGTTGCTATCCAGCAATGACAAAATGTCATAACCAGGGAAATTAAAATCATCGCATTTAATATACATGATGGCGTTGTCCATGGTGGTTTCGTGGTCGGAAACAATCGAGATAAGCGGCTGGTGTAATCAACAATAAATATATTCTAACTGTTTATTACATTTTTCTACCAGTAAGTAATAATATATCGGGTTATCTTTGTCCGTCAGTCCTGGATATGTGTGTTTCACATGTGTAATGTCCGTCAGTCCTGGATATGTATGTTTTACGTGTGTAATGTCCGTCATTCCTGAATATGTATGTTTCACGTGTGTAATGTCCGTCAGTCCTGAATATGTATGTTTCACGTGTGTAATGTCCGTCAGTCCTGAATATGTATGTTTCACGTGTGTAATGTCCGTCAGTCCTTGATATGTATGTTTCACTTGTGTAATGTCTGTCAGTCCTGAATATGTATGTTTCACATGTGTAATGTCCGTCATTCCTGGATATGTATGTTTCACGTGTGTAATGTCCGTCAGTCCTTGATATGTATGTTTCACATGTGTAATGTCCGTCCGTCATGGGTATGCAGATTTCATTTGTTTAATGGCCATCATTCCTGGATATGCATGTTTCACGTGTATAATGTCATTCAGTCGAGGATATGCATGCTTCACGTGTTTAATGTCCGTCAGACCTGTGTATGCATGCTTCACGTGTTTAATGTTCGTCAGTCCTTGATATGTTCATGGTCCATAACATATACCGTGTTGATAAGACTATTTGAAAGGCACATTATTGTACATATCATATTTGAAATAAATGAGTTAAGGGTTAGAGGCGTCTGTATCATCGCCGTGGAAGACAACACCTATATCTAAGTTACTACCATGCATCTCATCAGTCTCCTACATTACGGCATCCTACTGCGCTAATTAAATATTGACATTTCAATTCAGCGGGATTCCTTTAATTACCACGTGTTGCACGATTAGAAAAGTCCATGTCCTTCTGCAAGCATGCTTTCTCTCAATAGCAACAACTCGACAAAGCTTCAAACGAGTACCAGGTATTACAACACTGCCGTTCAAAAGTACCGTTATAGGAAAGCCTGGTGTTCAGTTCTGAAATGAAGTGAATATTTAAAGTCACTGAAACAATTACTGCATTAGTTAACGGTGAATGTAATTCGTACACGGTCCAGCACGACAGGTTAACGAATTAGAGGGAATCAGGAGTCAGTAACACTAGAGATCAAGAAAAAATAGTCGGAGTTTAATTTCTGTTGTTTCATACATTTGGTATTCACGTTTAGCAATGTATATTTTAGCAACTGACAAAAGGAAACACACATGTATTTACCCTGATACTTAATATTTGTAAACAAAATTTTCAAAAAAAATAGTATTAAATTCTTTAGAATTATGTACATTATGCAGGAAGTGTTTTTTTTCGTATTTTTTCCTTGTTTGAGACATTTTTTTTCTGATGGGGGAGGGGAAGTGTTTGTGGGGTTTTTTAGGCGGTGGGGGTGGGGATGTGGAATAAAGATATCAACTGAAGGTTTGAGGAATGTTTGAGAAATGAAGAATTTACCAGTTTTTATTTCATTTTTAACAATGCAACACAATTCTTAATAAGAAAACAACATATTTATAGTATTTACATATTTATGATTGAATTAACTGACAGATTCTGTCTGTGTCAGCTTATAATTTTGTAGTATTAGACTTTGTGGTCAGAAAACGCATAACAATAACCCATTATGACGCCTAGCCCACATCGGAATTTCTGGGGAGTTAATCATTAAGGATACAGGACGGGTCCACAGCTTATACGGCACTTGTTTAACTAACTTATTTTCTCTACAGAGAAGGAAAACTTTATTGATCTTCTATACTCAATAGTATTTCAATGTTACAGTGGAAGATTTTTAAGTCTTTGTGTTAAAATGACAGTCGAGCAAAATAAACTTACTTTTCTCCACGAAAGGATCACGTGATAAAGTAGCGTAGTGTGAACACTTAAATATGCAGCGAGGTCGTGCAGATTTTTATTTCGTTTTGCGATTCAGCTTACAGATAAATACATGTCCGTCAGAAACGTTTTAGTGCAAAGAAAAGACAAATAGCATATTCACATCTGTACAAACAAGCGACTGTTGAAGCCCCTCCCTGTTCGTCTGGCGTTTTATTTTTCATGTTTCATCGGTTTTACTGATAACATATATATATATATATTTTATATTGTATAGGCCCGTTTGTCAGGAATCGAATCTCTCGCCGGTGACTGGAGACAAGAGGCAACCATTTTCCCCACGGGGAACTTGACAAATCGTAAGTTTTGTATCTCGGATGTATTAAATTATGATACCACTTAAGAAACAATAGATAGCGAGATATGAATATGATCACTTTATCATATTCATTGCTTATATTGTTTTACATTCATTTGGTTACGTGTACCTTTTAAATATATATATACATATTATCGCATATTCCTTATAATTCATTAAAGTTTTATCACTGATGTAACATGTGGCTATGCTAGTTATGTCTAATATTCCTATTGTATTTTACGCACCAACGAATCAGCATAGAGACTGAAATATTACCAGTACTACAGCAATACATTTTGGTTTAAATACGTGTAACTAAAATCAGGGACAAAGAAATAGGATTTTGATCACTCTAGTAATGTATTTGTGCGTGTGTATTTTGGGTTAGATGAGAATGGGATTTTGATATGCTTTGAGAATTGGAACGAAATCCTTCAAAATTCATATTGAATGAAAATACTCCACGCGCCTTCCATTAATGTATATACGTGTTCTTGACTCATTTAGCTGTAGTTAAATTGAGGTGATTTTATTTCTGTTTTGGATCGAATACCACATACAAGTAAATGATATGACGTGCAACGCATATCATGATAAGATTAGGATTAATATTAAGTGGATTTATTCTACTAATTAAAGTTAAGAAGTTGCGGTTTCTGGAGTTCCTGAGAGAAAATACTATAGCAACCAAATTTTGTATATAGTTAGATACTAGAGAACAAAGCAAATCAGAGCAAAATTGACCATTTTGCTTAATGATCGAGAGGTACAAAATTGGTACAAAATTGGTGAAATCTGAAATTAGAAAGAACTCCTTCATAATATTTTTTCCTGTTTTTATTTTTGTCAACAATTTTCAATAAACATTGTTAATTGTACATACCGGATTTCATTTAGATTTCGCGAATACTTTATTTCGCGAACATACCTCTTCAGACATATTCGCAAATACCTGATTTCGCGAACGCTGATCTAGAAATGACTTTAAATTCGCGAATGATGAACTATGAGAGACCTTAACTCTTTAAGACTCCGATATCGGTAACCAAATCAACATAAATGCCATCAAGAGTTATTTTCGTAAAAAAAACAATTAAGAAGGTTTCGAGTTGGCGATTGACTCTCCTCGCGTGTTGACGCGAAAATAAACCCCACGCGAAATATAAATGTGTTACAGTATATCTACAAATGCTTAGTCATCTAGATGTCGCGAGACGTAATTCCGCGCAATGCCTGGTTTGTCTTTTTTTTTTTTACCTGTATATAAATAAAGAAAATATCAGTCACTTTACATCTGTATGATAATTCAACACCTCCAAACTGATGTCATATAAACAAACACTTTATCTCCTTGTTACAGGTATGTTGACGATCGGTATTCCAACAATTGAACGACAAAAAGGTTCCTACTTTTTCCAGACGTTGGAGTCTCTATTCAATTATACTACAAATGCCGAGTTAACGGATATGTACATTGTTGTCTTCCTTGCTGACTTTAATGATGAATGGAAGAAAAATATGTCCGAAACACTGAAACAGAAGTACCCAAATCATATCCAATCAGGCTTGCTACAGGTCATACAGGCACCACAAACCTTCTACCCTTCGTTAACAAATCTACAACATACCTATAACGACCCAGAAGAGAAACGAAAGTGGCGTTCAAAGCAGAACGCCGATTATGCATTTTTGTTTATGTACAGCCAGCCATTATCGACCTATTACATGCAGCTAGAAGATGACGTTTACACCGTACCTGGGTATATGCAGAGCATTAGTGATCGTATTATAAATGAGTCAGAAGGATGGGTGTGTCTGGAATTTTCGGAATTAGGATTCATAGGAAAATTGTTTCATTCTAAAGATTTGGAAAAATTAGCGAAAATGACTATATTGTTCTATGAAGAACAACCAGTAGATTTCACATACTTGTATTTCAATATATTAATGTTACAATTTCAAAGACGGATAATCCATCCGACGTTGTTTCAACATATTGGTGTACAATCATCACTTCCTGGGAAAATTCAGCCATTAAAAGACAGATTTTTTGATGTCATGAAAAAACAGCTTAATGGAGAAAATCCGCCAGCAAAAGTTTTCACAACCATAGAAACTATGCCAGAATTTCCACCAAATATGGCATATGATTCGATCGATGGTTATTTTTGGACCCACGTGGCACCTAGAAATAAAGACACTATAACAGTTGTGTTCAACACACCGCAGCATATTGACAAAGTAATTATTGATACCGGGTCGAAAGAACACCCGACTGACCGTCTAGAGCATGGCAAGCTAGAAGCCAGTCTTAGTCTGGTCGAAAAAACAGACACACACGCGGTGTGTACAAATGACATTTTTCTTGGAACATTTCAGAATGGAATGGTAAAAGTGACAGATTTAGGGAAAAAACTTGGCCCGTTTACAGTCCAATGTCTTCGTGTGACAGTGACTGAGGATCAAGCATTTTGGCTGATTGTCCGTGAGATAGCCGTGTTTACCAGTAAAACAAAAGACGTTGAAAATAAGCCTCAATAAGCCAATCGATGTCACATACATGTAGTTAGGTCATTAGTATTAATCCTCTCATGTCGTTACTTATGCTTCATCCAATTTTCATCATTGTCCTTACTGCTCTTCTATGATGTTACTTCAGTTGTCTTCATACTTTCAACTCAACCTTGTCCGAAAGGTCCGTCCACTTTTCATGAACTATTTAGTTGATTTTGACATTATTTAGTCTGAAGCATCTTTGTGGGAAGAGCACTCAATTTTGAGTAAACAGTGGGTCTCGGCCTGCAGGTTCTGAGGGAATGAGCTATAAAGTGAGATAATTTCTAATTCTTTTGAGTCTTTTTTCTTCATGTTTGTCCCAATTTGGTCTGAAGCACCCTCGTGTGGAGAGGGCTCACCTCTGTATAAACGAGGGGAGGAAGGGAACGATTCCACAGCGAATGAATGGTAGGTCAGTTAGAATCATAGAGGAAGCTATTTTAAATCTCTTTTCTCTTTAGGATAACGGTAATACTACCAAATATGGTCATGAGTATCATTAGATAAATGGGATGTAAAATAATTCTTTAAATTCACCTTCTAGGATTAATTCGCCACTATGCTTGTAATTTGAATGTTTTGAGGCGATTGCTGATATGTCCAGGTGAATGATAGAAGCTGTAGGTTCTATGGATCTCTTGTTCCTTTAATGCGATATGAACAGAACGTTTATCATTTTTTTTTTTTTAAGATTTTCTACAACAGCGTAACTCCGCCAGTCTTTATTCTTTGGCGAATTGGAATGTTTAGCAAAATGTTGTTTAATAGGTGTGTAATGAGGATTAAATTAACAAATTAACAAACAATGGACTTTGATCGCCAGTAATGATGCGCCAATATCGGATACAGTATAAAAAATACTGGCTTACCGTTTACCAGCCAATCACACTAAAGTCTTCACATTTTTTTCTGAATTTGTCGTCAAAGGGATTCACATTATTAGTACGCACCAACAACATAATCTGGAGTAAAAATACAAATATGTTTCGTACCCTACAAAACTTAACTTATACAGACAACAATCTAACCGGTAGGTGGAACTTACTCTGTCCCATCTGTGGTCTCATTAAATCTTCTTTGTATGACCATCTATTTGTCTCGATGTCCTAAGTTTCCTCATAGGGTTCTTGGTTACTAGGGTAGAGTCCCTTTTTGGCTTGCGAAGATGCGACTTTTAAAAGTGGATGTTTTACTGCTCGAGGTTTGTTGTAATACTGCGCGTTGGGCCATGATTCCGGAAGAGGTTTTAAATCTTCCTTTTGGGATATCGTTTCCTCTGCAACAAAAACACACTACTTTTCCACAGCGCCATGCTCTGTACAAGAAACATGTTATATAAGTTCATAAATGATAAGTCACAGGGAAGACTCGATATGTGTTTTTATGACTATTTCGATGACTGCAAGCGCAATCCCCACTAAAAAACATGGAACATTATGTATTCGGATTCGTTTGTATATAATGAGCTCATTAAAACTATTTAAAGTGTCTTAAACAGAATGAATTTGCCTTTGATAATGAAAATACTTTGCCTTGATCATGAAGAAATCGTGAGGGATACGAGATGTATAATTTATCAACAAATTTTGATACGTCATTTTTCTTCAGCTAAAGTACACTGATAGTAATGATCCTTCAAAAATCATTTCATGCAGTGTAAAAATGCTCTCATTGTTTCGTAATTTCTGAAAGAATGCAACATTGCAAACATGAGGATTTCCAACTCTATATTACCGATGTACACTATTTATGTGTGACGCTTTTGTACAAAAGGTATTCTGAAAAAAAGCACAGAGCTAAACTTTGAATTACAAGTTGTAGATGTATTTTCCTGAATCTTCGTGAATTGTGCATGCCTTCAAACCAGTCCCTGATTTTGTTATTGTGCTGGTCTAAAGTGGCGAGAAATGGATAAAGAACGACTACAATAACGTCTACGTCAAATCCCATTGGTTGTTATGCTCTAACGTGACGTGACGTTGATTGAATATGGATTATTTACATCAGCCACAGAGATGATTTACCGAAATGCGTCCTCCGCCGACACCGTCCCACCAAGCTTGAAGTGCTAGTGATTAGTGGTGTAGGAGAAAGTTTTACTTTGATGTAGGTCAAAGGACTAAGATCGATGATATTTGATAAACGACACACCGCCTTAGCAACGTGAAACTATATTCCAAGTATGGCGTTCCAGTGAGAAGAAGCTTTCATGCAGTTCAGAAATCAGAATGTAGGCCAGATTGGCCTACGTTGATGTGAGACACACAATCTCAGCGTGGTAGACCTATACTAAAGTATGAAGATCCAGTAACGGGTAGTGTAGAAGATTGGGCTTGGGTAATCTATTTTTATGTAGGTCAAAGGTCTGAATGTAGGTCAGATGGACCTACCTTGATATGAGACACAAAATCTCAGCGTGGTAGACCTATTCCAAAGTATGAAGATCCAGTAACTGGTAGTGTCGGAGATTGGGCTTGGACAATCTATTTTTATGTAGGTCACAGGTGTGAATGTAGATCAGAGTGATATTTTTTATATGCGACACATCAGCTCACCAAAGTGAAAGAATATCCAAATTATAAATTTCCTGTGATTAATTTGTAGAAGACAGGACCTGAACAAGATAGCGGAAGGACGGACACAATACAAAATTTGAAGTCCTTTCCCGCTGGGGGACTTCTAGCCAGATAGTTATGTCACATACAATGGAAAAGTGATCGTTGCAGATAATCCTACATCCTTGATACAAATAACAATGCTGATGTAGCAATGTAACGCAGTAGTCCGAGATAATTTGATCGATTTCGATATTGCAATCAATAGATCCCCCAAAGAAATGATGTCTTACACCAAGTGGTACCATACACGTGCATTTGATCCGACAATCGTTTTCCCATTGTGCATTCCTCAGTGAAGATTCCGGAAGTTTCAACACTCGTTGGGTGAATTTGTAATTCAGCATGGCTTCTCGTGCGAGATTATGTAACAAAAACAGATGATGAGACAATAGCAAAATCTACATATTTTAAAGGATTTGGGTAATAAACCATGTCTTGTAAATGTCACTCCAATGTATATACAGAGCATTACATATGTATCTACTCTTGTCGATGTTTTCATGAGGATATACGGTAGATAGTTACAATAGCACTTTCTATATATAGTAATCTCTACTGTGGTCAATCTCTTCACAATAACCCATATTCTTTACGTCTTGATGAATCTACAACTGCCCCGGGTGCTTGACGAGGTTATTGGATGTGTCGTGGTGTCTGATCAACATGCGGTAAAAAAAAACATCCATCCATGATAGGCAAATTATCAGGTCCCTCTCACCCTTTAGATATAGTGGACACTGTTTAATGATTTTTTTTTCTCTTCAGTTTGTTTATGTGTATGTACTCAGGCGGATCCACTTTCGTGAAAAATGGGGAAATCAAAAAACAAGTTTCAATCGACTAAGAAGATGAAACTCACTTAACACAGGAAGGCCTACGACTAGACCTTTTTTTCTTTTTTTTTTTTAACCTTTACGTATGAAAAGTGATCTCGAGTAAGATAGTGTTGACCCATGTTATCACAAAAATGTATCTGAAAAAGACTAGTTTTCAAAATCACCGCTTGGATGGCACTAGGCGCGGTCCATATATTGTTTCTTTTTATAGGCCAGCAGTTCCGAAGTCATCGACTTCAGATATTACAAAACAACGTCTGAATTCAAACTACAATATATATAAGACCAAAAGCAACTTGACCGGTATCAGATCGGTACAGCCAATCATTTGTAGGCATGATAAAACACTGATGCTGAACCGTACACCACAATTATGTGTGTAGTTTTCAGATAAAAAAAAAATATTTAAAATACATAAACTGCAATAGGGACCTTTTTTCATAAAATTGAGTCGTAACCTAGAAGTATTTCTGTACAATCCGACACGACACACAAACGTATATAAGAAATTGAACATTCCAAGCTCAATAGTGATGGGTCACATATCACCGTAACTGTAAATTCCACACCATTTTTCTTTAAGAAAATAATAAGAAAACTATATAAATAAAATGAATTATATTTTATCATATTGAAGATTGTACAAAAGACACGCTAGTGAATAGCACCTTTGAAAACAAATTTAGTTAGACACAGTAGAGTCAAACAATGATTTCAAGTGCACTACACAGCCACTTCGTTCTTCTAGAATTCGTCAATGATGCTAAATGCTTGAATTCTGAAGTCTATATAAACTTCATCCATATTCAGTTATAATCTGTTTTAGAATTTAATTCATTTTCAGAAGTACACGTCGTTGTACCTGTGTTTACAATCAAAATGTTGCGATTTTTTAAAATTAATACATATATATCGATTTGAAGACAAACAACTGTTTATTAGTATATTTTAATTCAATGTTTAAATCAATAAAATAAAACCTTAAGTTATTTGTAGAGAAGACAAAGCAGAATTATTTCCCTTTTTGTAACTCTTGTGAAGGACAATCTACAAGAATGTAGATTTGCCTCCCTCCTCATGTAAAATTATGCTGGACTTCAACAGATCATAAGAACTATATAACAAATAAAAATGAAAAAAAAGACGTTAAGATTTAAAAATATATGACACAGTAAACTGTACATTTGATTGAATCTAGCAGAACATGTGGACACAGAAACAGACATTTTTAGTTTTAGTAACAAATGTAAGGGAGGATTGATATTAAATCAAGGTCTGATCTATTACATGATCCCTGTGTAAAAGTGATATCAAATTCTCACTTCTTTCAAGAAAGTATTCAAGTATGAAGTCATCACAATCAATGCTGAAATTATGTCATATTCTTAACCCCGTCGCACAAAATTCAAACAATTGTCAGTGATTTTCATAAAATGATAAAAATTATGACATGGACAGAGTCATAACCTGTTAATGCATATTACAACATGGAATTCACGTGATGAAAATTGGCAAAAATAACACTAATTAACATGAACACAGTTTGATTATCAGTAATTGCGCAAACGATTAGATGAAAATACAAAATATACACATTAAGCAAATTTAAAAAAATACAATGTATATGTTTTTGTGGAATGTTTAAGTTTATTGTAGTAGATATATATAAGTATATATAATATACAAATATACATACAGTGTATATATATATAATATATATAATATATACATATATAATATATATATATACATACACAGTGTATAATATATATATATATATATATATATATATAATATATATACATACACAGTGTATAATATATAATATATATATATACATATATAATATACATATATACATACACAGTGTATAATATATAATATATACATATACATATATAATATACATATATACATACACAGTGTATAATATATAATATATACATATATGTACGTTTTAATATCTAACATTGTTTTCTATTACTTAGTGTAGTTTCAAATGTCTATCATAATAATTCATCTAAATAAAAATTTCTGTCTATTTTATTGCTGAATGTAGTAACATATCTGCAAAATGAGTCGATAAAATCTTAGCTGAAACAGACTATAAGTAAACATCAAAGGACTTTCAATATACATTTCTGTAAACAACTTCCTTTTAATTTTCCAGAGTTGGTGTTCTAGGAATGACAATGTTGTGGAAAATAATTCCATATTTGGTATATCCTAAAGTTAACTGTAAACTAATGGTGCTATGGAGATTAATATAAAAAAAATAACATTTTCTGAATGAAAAGCTTAAAAAACATATACAAAATCCAATATCATTTAGTTAAAAAGACTTCTAAAGCCATATTAATATATATTTATTTGATTTAATAATAGTATCGTAGTTAAATTTGTCTTCTTGTACTGTTTATTTCTTAAATCAAGTTCTCACTAACTGCAGATGTATCTTAAGTGGTCAAATAAGCAATTTTCCATATTTTCTGGTCCCATGGATGCCATCTTAAATACAGATTCTCACGACTACAAAAACCAAACGGATATAAAAAACTGCAATTAGATTGTGGTTTAAATGAACTTTTGAGTATACTGACTGAAAGCCAGTAACAGAATGCAGAGAAGCTGGTATAATCCAGCATACCTTGTTTATTTATAGGTACAAAATATATTTCCAAACTGATAAATTTTACAGCTGTCATGTATCATTGAAAATGTCAAAAATATTCACTCACATACATAATTATCTGGGAATAAGCCCACGTCTTGTAATAAGCCCATCCCATAAGACCATATTGCTGCCCTGATTTTCAGTAAGAATTAAAGGTGTTGATACCATGGGCTGTAGGATAAACACAAAACATTATCAAAATCAAACCCTGCACCCCTCGGTGAATGGCAAGTGCATTACTACTGCACCACCCAACTGACCTCTTCATCTGACCACAGTTCAGGTATTTAGGTTCCTTACAAGTGAAGATGTCAAGGGTCATGGAGAAAAATATCCAATAAAACAGCATAGAAGGATCACAAACTGTCATTGACAGGTCAGGGATACTAACTGAAAGGTCACTACACATACCACTGACTGATAAGAGGACAAAGAAGAGAATTCACAGATCATGGATACTAAATGACTTGGTGTTGAAAATAAAATTGAATAAAATTACAACAATTATGAAAAAAGGTCAATATAGCTTACATTAATCACTCTTGTGGATTGCAGTGGGAGAAGATAGCACCCATACTTCCTGATGTATGATAAGCGACATGAACCTTGGTCACCTTTGAAAAAAGGCCAGTGCATAACCACATGGTCAATCAACAACCCAGTGGTTGATGTACAAATATCAGCATGACTGACAGATCAAGAATAATGAATTTTAACTGACCGGTCAAATTTCAATGCAAAAAGAACAGAGGGTCAAGTATCACATTATAAAAGTCATACAAGGGCAAGGATCAGAGTAGTAAGTTGGGGCTGCAGTGGCTGAGTAGTTAAAGCATACATGCACTCTGACTGTCTCTATCACAAACCCTCCACCTGTGGGTTGCAAGTTCAAGGCCTATTCAGGGCAGTCACCAGGTAATGGTCTCAGGTCAATGGTTTTTCTCCGAGAACTCACGACTTTTCTTCATCATCCAAGCATGGCACGTCCTTAAATGATCCTGGCTGTTAATATGATTTAAAGCAAAAATAAAATACACTAATAGCAGTAAGGCCAACACAAACAGTGATGGACTAGAGGTCAAAACAGAACTAAGAAAGGAGAAGTATCACAACAGAAACGTCACACAAGGACAGGTCAGGGGTCACAAAAGAACCAATGAAAGTTAAGTGTTACAAAGGTCACACATCAACATCTACAATGACAGGTCAGGGGTCACAAAAGAACCAATGAAAGTTAAGTGTTACAAAGGTCACACATCATGATCTACAATGAAGGTCAGGGGTCACAATGAACCAATTATAGTAAGATATAACAAAAATAAGGTCACAGAGATTGAACATCCTGATCACCATTGACAAGTCACAGCAACAATGTCCCACATTATCAATGACATTCTGGATCTAAAGTAAATATCATTAATCTTCACTGACAGGTCAAATGTCATGGTGTAGAAAGGTCACATCACCACCAGGTCAGAAGTCACAGCAGGTGATGATACCTTAAAAAGTTAGAATTTATAGCTATGTATGTGTGCATGTATGTGTGTAAATCTACTTTCTCTGGTTATTCTTCCCTTGTGTATGAATTTGATGGAAGAATAAATGGTGGATGAGTAAATGTGATAAAAATGAACTAGTGAAAGTGTGAAATGCTCCATGATGTAAGGGGGAGATGAATTCAGGGTCCCAACCTTGGTATCCCTCCAAATCATTTTCTCAGAGTTAAAAAAATACAATTTGAAACCCTAAAAAAGAAAGAAAAAAGAATAAGAAAAAAGAATCAGGTCACGCATTCCAATGTGATCTCAGAATAAAGATTGAAAATCATGAACACCAATGACAGTTCACAGTTGCACATTATCAATGACACATCCCGGTTCCAACGTAAATCTCCTCCATCTTCACTGAAGGGTCAAATGCTATGGTCACATCAAGGTCACATCACCAATGACAGGTCAGAGGTCATAGCAGGTGGCGATACCTTGGGTTGATGTCCAATCGACACTCTGGACATGGGTACTCTTTAGTTAGGAAAGGATCATACCTGTTAAGATTTAAATACAAAGTTTTCCATTAGAAAACTTTTTTGCACAAAGCATAGCAATAAGTAAACACACACATCAAGAAAAACCCATGATTGATAGATGACAAATGACTTTCTTGAGTAATTTATAAGATTAATTAATAAGTCTAACTTGAGATATTTCTTTGGAAAGTATTTGTCGTGTCCATACCACATGTCAACATATGTATGGAGAGCTCATGTAATATGAGGGAAAGAATAGGGACAAAAAAAAACAGGGGTGGAAAGGGTAAGGTAAGAAGGGAATTGCTTCAAATATTTTTCTCTCAGAAACTTTCCAAAGAAAATGTATAGACTTTTGTATCAGAAAAGCACAGGCCAACATATATTACTATGTTTAGAACCAAGACATCATATCTGAGTATGTGATACTTTCAAACAATCACTTGTGAATAAAATGTGGCAATCTAATTTTAGAAAGTGCTACATTATGACATTCAGAAGGAAAATAATCAAATAGTAAACTACGAGGAATAACCTTGAATAAAAATTTATGAAATCTGGCTTTTACCCCGAGTTATTTACAAACATTTCAATTAACCTAATTTCCCTTTATGTTATTATTAAGACTGACCAGAAGTTCACTGCAAGGTTATGTCCAGCTGTTCCGTTAGGGGATGACTGGACCTCGTGCCACCAGAAACTTGGCATGAAAAGAACATCTCCTTCCTTTAATGTGCAGTTCAGAGGCATGGCCGATCGGAATCGTGGAAACTTCTGAAAGTTACAGGAGGGGTATCTGGTTTATGAAATTTCAAGCATATTCTGAATGGCAGACCAAATGATCATTTCAATTGTTAAAGCTATCACCTATCAGAAATTCATTTTGTATCTGACATGATAGAATTATGTACTGAATACTACAATAAATGATCATCAACATTTATATTCAATTTTTTTTTTTAAACCTTGCATTTCCCAATACAATGGCAATTGATTGGTTTTTGAAATCAGAATCTAACCAATAGAGACAAAACCTGTCATTTCACCTTCACAATACTACTCAAATTTTTTCATTGTTATCAAAGAGATGTTAGATGTTTTCTTTCAGTTTTCTAAATAATCAACATTAATAATCTGTATGATAACAAGTACTTTTGCTATGACATTCCAAGGGTACATAAAATATGTATTTTTAAATCAATTTTCAAAAGTGACTCTTGGATTCATAGCTTATGCAAGTTATATAATCATAATTCGAGTTACCTCCCTTTGAATTTAAAAGAAAACATATTGTACAACCTCAAAATCTGGTTTCAGAATGTCAACAGGGGACATAACCATGGATGTACTGTCCACAAGGTTGCTCCGGCGGAATTCTTTTGTTGTTTCGTTGTAAGAGAGAACTGCTTCTTGTATGTGGGCCTCATAGAGATTCTCATTTTGATGTGGCTCAAACAGTATCACTTGTTTCTGTCCATGAACCTGTCAACAAAAAAGTGCTAACATTTATTGCTCGCATTAATAAATGTACTTTTTAAATGATCATACATCTTTGATAGATTTGGTATTCTAAAAATGAAATACACAAGCAAAGTAAATTTTTTTAATAAAGCATGTCGGTATTAAGGAACAATTTTTTCTTTTTTAATGATTTAATGTTGTTATTTTGTCAAATTTTACCAGAACAATATCACATTATTTTTAAGTTCATATCAATGAATGTTTCACACATTGTGAGGATCTCTACTGAACACATCAATATACCCTTGAAAGAATATTAATCACTTTATTCACTACATGGAAATTTAGAAGTATAAATTCTTCTTACCTTCCTTTTAAATTCAAAATGAAACAGTTTAATCAAGAAGCCTAACAGTATATTCTATTGGCTGACTGATCACTTCATGTCGTTGATTTGATTTAAACATATTTATTGCCCCAAAATTGAGCAGAGGACTAGGCATGTGTTATTTCAACTTATAACTGCCTCTTATACAATACATGATAATATTAACATGATAACATTAACAAGGCATACATAATATATTTAACAGTTAGTACATTTTACTGAAAATCTGTTGCTGGATTTGATAAAAATTTGCACGTGTCTGAATACTTCTGTATTGGTAGTTAGGGAGAGATTTTCATTTCCAAATAAAAATAGATGTAAATTCACTTGATCTATATTCAACATGTTTATACTTTGAAAAAGTGTTATTCTTACTCTGTTATAAAGCTTACATTCTGGGAAAAAATGACCAACGTCCTCACAGTAATGTCCACAAGCAGACGATGGGTTATCAACAATCTTAACACGGAACAAATCACTTTTCAAAAAGCTGCACTGATGTCTGAGACTCGTATGTAATATATTATATCTCACCTGGCAAAGAAAATTATCATATGGATCAAAATGAAGTTTTCCTAGGGTGTTTCCATCACTCAGCCATATGTTCAAATGTTCCAGTTTATGGACCCTTGGATTGACAAAGGGCATTTCTCTGATGTCATCCTCTAATTCTGGCAGATGCTGAGGGATTGATGAATATTCTAAATATGCTGACACATTTTTCAAGTCTCCTCTGGTTACTTTTTCAATTGTATCCAAAAACTCTGAAAACTTCAAATTTAAAGACGCTGGTCTTACAACAACTAATTCTGAATGATGCAATTGAACGATAACTTCAGGTGGGATGGAGAAAGTATTGAAATTATCCCATAGATCGGCTTGTTCCACTCCTTCAAATTCTCCTTTTGGTGTCAATTTTATGTAGACATCACGATTTCCATATTCTTTTTTGAAAAAATTGTTTGTCCACTTCTGAAATGCAGGCCATGTTTTAGTCATTTTTTCTATAATTACAGGTTTTGAAATTTTTAAGTATTCGTGGAAAAATTGTTCTTTAGTTGGTTCACTAATCCTTTCACATTGTGGTATATCTTCGTGTTTATAAAATTGTTTATCATTAAAATCCTTCTTGTCACATTTCCCATCTTCATGAATAAAACAGGAATTGTCTTCATGTATATCTTTATTATTTTGCATCTTTTCTTGGTTGTGCAGTGCTTCTTCAGAAATATCTGCTGGAGTATTATGCGAGTCCATCATTTTGCCCATAGTTACACGTGACACCTGAGCTACAGAGAAAAGTGTATTTAATATTTCCTTTCTATGGTGACCTTCTATACTGAGTCCTCCATCAGGTGACCTGTATGTGTGACAATGAGTGTTAATAAAGTCAATCAAACTTGCTTGACTTAAAAAACCAGAATAGAAGATTGGACGAAGAGATGACGGATTTTTTCTCATAAGCAAACAAGTCCTGTCCGCAATTCTCCTTTCAAAAATAATTATTTCTGATTTACTCTTAGTAGAGTCTTCAGATAAAGTCTTTCCGCCTGGCCATACAAATGTAGTTGTTTCAATTAAACCAAACTGCACAAGCGGTTCATTCACGAACGTTTTGATGGCCAGGTTGTCAAATAAATCTGACGTGTCCATGTTTGAAAACTCTGTCAGTAATACTAAGCAGGTGTTGTCAACGGACGATAAAATGTCATTTGGTGTGAAAATATCGTGGCTATCAATAGAAGCGATTGCAATGTTGCAAAATAGTGAAAAAAGTAAGTAACAGTATATCTTTGAGGTGCATCTGGACCGGTCAAACAAGGAAGCAGCCATGTTGGGTAAGGGGACGTCACTCCGAAGAACTTGACTAAAGGGACGTTACTGTAGTCTGTATGGCATTCCACTACTTGAGTCATCAGGTGTTGGTCTGTTCAGATCGCTCTGCGTCCGTGGTCCGTCCGTCCGTCAACATTATTTGTTAGCACTATTTCTTAAGAAGTACTAAATGAATATCTCTCAAATTTCATACGTATGTTCCCTTTGATTGTTCCTTGTGCTCGTTTCTTGGACAGTATTGACCTTCTGTCTACTCGAAAATATTTTTATCGTAAAATTACATGTCTAAAAACCCTTTTTGAAACTGTTGAGATTTGTAAAATTCTACATTACCTGAAAGTTGTTGGTCTATATAATAGACTATGACGTAATATTTTAATCTTTTATGTTAACATACCAATTTAAGTTTTTTGCATTTGTCTTTCACCTTTTGGTTTGTTTAATGTTATTTCCTTTTGGATCACAGCATGTTTTACTGGTTGATGGCGCTTGTGAGCTTTTATGTGTTGACCGACATTGTACTCAAAAAAAGACACATTGTTCATCCACGTATTAAGTTACAGTACATTCACAACGAGAGCCCAAATCCTATTTTAGATATTTGATTAAATATTCTTTAAAATATGTTAAACACATCGCCATTATCTGGAGTACAGTGTCGAACCAACATGGCATGAGCTACATATATCACTGAACTACATAACGTATGTAGGATACCAAATTTTTCATGTAATACCTCCATTGTGGATTCTCTTTATTCTTGACATAAAACTCGTAAGACATTTTTCTTTCAAAATTATATATTTTCATGTTATCTGATTCGATCAGTTAGTAGTCATTTTGTTGGGCTGCAATATCCTTTGAGTCAATTCGTTCATCCTAGCTAAATGCGCTCTTCTTGTAGAGTTTTCGGTGTAAAGGACATGGGAAGTAACTCTGAAACTGTGACCACCTTTATGGTCTTGTCCGGCTTGGCCAGGTATAATGGCATATCCAAGTTGAACTAAACAAACAGAAAAGTTACATCAACAATATCGTTCCATATTAACATATATAAATACGAAATCAGACATCTTACAAGCATTAGGCGTCATACATACATGTTTCACTTGTCGTGTTTTTCTTTTTTCTGAACTGCTTATAAACGTAAAAAAATAAACAAGACCTGAACTGTTAATTTCTTTGGTTTGGACCAGGTGAACATTTTATATTTTCCCGTGGTCAATATTTCGACCCTTGTTTTCTTACCTCTGCAAATACCTGTCTACAAGCACCACACGATCCCTTGAAGTCTCCCTTCACGTCACTGGGAAAACACAAATATATACAACATACAAAACCATTGTTTGATCTGCATTTGTTCTTTAAAAGTTGGATATTATCCCTTTATATCGTCTTCTGTCTGCTCATTTACTCCTAAATTTGAGAATTCCCGTAAGAAATAGCAATGATATTTTTAACTGTCAAATTAAAGAAGGCCGCCCGTTACTGTCAACCATCTTGTTTTTCTTATCAGTACCAAAATACGCAACCAGGTACCAAGAGGAACCGACATAAAAATGATAGTGATGCACGAGGACCTGCACTAGACTAAAAACAATAAAAACAAAAACAAAACAAAAAGTAAATAAAAAAATACCATAATGTCAACAGGCCAGTTATAGGCAATATCTAATCATTCCTACAGGGGGCGTATGGTATTTTCCCTATTGGGCCCTGCACCTTCCGCTCCCGGAGGCCGAGACCCACACATAATACAAATCCGATTCTCACAGGATGGTTCAGACCAAATTTGGGCAAATTCAATCACTCCTATAGGAGGAGCAGAATTCCAAAGAACTCGCTCTGTTTTCATTATAGGCCCCGCCTCTCCCACTCTAGGGGTCCGAAACCTATCTTTTATACAACATTCCCACAGGAGTAGTAGGATTTTAAAGAATTTGCTATATTTCCCCTATTGCGCCCCTTCGGGCCGGGTGTAATAATTTGTGAAAGTCCCCCTTTTTAAACAGATTTATCTCTGTCACCTCTACTCCTTGTTCAATGAAATATCTTCCAAACAAAATAAGTATGTCAATCAGACATTCTGTAGAAATGATGTGCGGACAGGCACTGGGTCATGACAGAAGATCGGGGGCTGACATTAACGGCAACGTGTACTTCATTGTAATACAATAATATAATAAAGTCACACAGATCTTAAGTATGCAAATTGGGTTGATAAAGAAATTTATTGAGAAAATACCATGATATGGCAACGCCTTTAAAGTCTTTGTGACCCTGGGCCACGGCGTTCCACACCGCTACCCTTTCTGCGCAGACACTAAGGCCATAGGATGCATTTTCCACGTTCACGCCTGTTGAGCAAGTAAGACAAACATAAACAATGGTCGCTTGTAAAACTTCCTGTTGTTCATAGAAGTTCATTTAGCTGTGTGAGATTCACTTCAAAACATTTCAATGACTCTGAAACTTCAAAAGTCTCCAAAATGAAGACGATTTTCTGTCATCCTACACATTGTATTTGAAGTTTGTATTGCTAGCTAAGTAACGGAATAGAATGAAATTATATTGTTTTTTTTTTTTTTTTTTTGTATTTGTTTTATTTTTCATAAGCATTTATTACATAATATAATTAGTGCACAAAATCTTTCTACATATTATTAATATAAAGAGTGGCGTCATCATCAATATCACCATCATCATATGTACACACATACATACACATACAACTATACATCATCATGACCAATTCTTACATACATCATCATCATCATTATTACATTATCATCCTCATCATAATGGCCAATTCATCATCATCATCATCATCATCATTTCATCATCATCATTACATCATACATCATACATCATCATCCTGGCCAATTCTTACGTCTATCATCGTCATCACCATCATCATCATCATTACATCATCATCATCATCATGGCCAATTATATTACTGTTATCATAATACGATGTTCAGGCATAACAAGGAAGTGTTCGCCATTTTCTGTTAAATACGTTTTGTATATAAAAAGTGACCCTATTCTGAGGAGACACAGACTTCGCTACATACAGTGACGCTTCAATTAACATGGTTTGTCCATAACCAGAAAGTATCCGTAATGGAAAAGGGGTCTTCCCTGAACTCCAACTCTGCCTACGACAACATGTTTACATAGGAGGTCAGTTGTGATGAAAGTATGTTATAGTCTGGTGCAGAATTGTTGTACAGGTAACTTGTACAGGTAAATCAGATAACAAGTTCTGATAACTGTTCAGAAAACTGTGAATAACTGTAAAATAAAGGAATCAAATATGTTTGTTAAATCTGTTCCAATCCCAAGCTGTTCAATGGGAAATGTATAAAGTCTCAGCACATTTTGGAGAATTTTCGTATTTCAATCTGCACTTTGAAGCATCAATTTCTCATTGCTTGATTTATTACTGAACTTTTGTCACACATATAATGATTAATCTTGTACCTAGTGTCAGCTTAGTGCCAAGTGTGTTTAATTTGAGTGATATTATTATCTGTGTGGTTTGATACATGTACAGGATGGCTTACGCTCAGATCAACGTTAAGCGATTCATCTACAGACAGATTTGAAGGCATGACAACAGGACATTCTGGAGATATTCAAACTCAGTTCACCCCAACATCTACACCATCATACAATCGCTTAAGTACACACAGAGCATGAGTGACATCAGCTTGATTCAGAGAGATGCGAATGTACCATTCAACCCCGGAAGAAGAAATACGCCAACATTGACAGACGCCTGGCCACCTTGAAGGACCGTTATCAGACTGGGACGATCGACCCGATGACCTATGCTGATTCAGCATCCGAGCTTCTCCATCTTGGATTAGAGTGTTTTGTGTTTTCTAGTAGAGACTTATCTAGTACTTGACTATCAAAGGCTGCGAAAGGACATAACATCTAGATAAAGTGGATAATGTATTGTCATAGATAAACGAGTCAGTGATAATTCAGCTTCATTTAGGGGTTTACTGTTTATTTAAAATAATATTTTATTTTAGTGCTTAAATGTGCATATTGTTACAGGTTTATTTAAAATAATATTTTATTTTAGTGCTTAAATGTGCATATTGTTACAGGTATAAATATAAATTCAATTTAATTGCTTACATCAGTTTATAAATGTAACTTGATGATTTTTATTTATTAATTTCACATTAACTTACATGATAATAATTAAATAATTAATAATAATATTAAATATTAATATCTAATAACTATTTTATAATACTTTTTATATGCTAAACTTGTGTTACAATCATGTAAAACAGATAAAAACTTTATCTATTTCCTTATTGATATGTAAGTATCCTATTTACAAAATAAGTTGACAAAAGGGTTAAATTTTGGGACACTTAAAAGAGCAGTTTTACTGAAATGGCATTACCCTCTCTAACAGTACTGTTGGTCAGTGTTTGATGACGTAATTTATTACGGTGCAGTTCTACGACCGGATGGCAAGGTGGCATTATGTTAAGGTACCACTGCTGTTTCGGGATGATACTTGATATTTCGGAATCGTCCTCTCAAAACACAAATGCGAATCATTGTAAAAAAAATTGTAGCAATCTTTGAAATTAATTTATAATATAACGCTCATCAGTTTTATCAGCTTTAATGATTGGTACAAATACCCCTGTAGTGTAATGAGACCGAGTGGGATGCTCAGCTACCGTGTCAAAGTTATGACATTTCAGTGTGGTAGCACTATAGAAACATCCCTCAGTAATTCAATTATCCGAGGTGACATGTATCTTCTCAAATAAACAACCCTACCGGTGACAATAGATCCATCAGCACAGAGGACTGCTGAGCCGACCCGGAAATTGCTGTACGGACAGTAAGCTCTGTCCTTGGCTTCGACCGCTGCGGAAACCAGTGACTGTATTTCTGTATCTGTGGAGATAAAACAACAAAATGATACCAGGTTTAATGAAAAAAAATATCTTGATAAGTTTGTAACTCACTGAACGGAACCCATATGTATCTGGTGATATATTTTTTCCGGGTTATTTTTTAAAGGGAATAATTGTTTTACATTGTAACTATGTAACTTGGTACAAACAACACAAATGTACGGTAATATAATTATGTTACCAAACTTTGTAAGCCTTGTGTATCTTTAAAAGAATGGTATATTTGAACGTGTCTTTTGGTGAAAATAGTTCCTGGAAAGTGAATGCTTTTCCCCAAAAAGAGGAGAAAGTTGTTTCACTTTCTCATAACTGACAAGGGAATTGACATATTATTTAAAAAAAAAAACCGGAAGAATGAAAACATTAATGGTATAGTTATGACCGACTTAATCATTACTAACTTATTATCTCCCTTTTCCTTACATGTTTGTTACCACAGTCACTTTTCATGGTCATGTAATCCTTGCGTGGGTCCTGATGCCCATACACATGTGTTAAACAGCTTGAGGCCTCCGAAGGGGATTAGCGTATGTGTATTGGTCATTAATGACCTCCAGTGGCCTATATATTGACTTTTGCCCTACTTTACATCACATCCTTATTGATAGATCTTGATCTCTTACTTAACCTGAGGCATTTCGTGGCCTATAAATTAATCTTTAACCTAACTTTACATTGAAATTTTATATCCCCTTACTGGTAAATAAATAATGTTAGAATTTAACAAATACTTGATCATTCTGAAGAGGTAACATTAAATTTGATACTCAGAATTTCTTTAACTGATACTTTTTCTAAGCGCTCCTTATACTTTTTTACAATAGTATTTGAAAAAAAAACAGCAGGGGTTCCTCAAGGTTCCATTCTTGGACCACTTTTGTTTCTTATATACATAAATGATATTGCCGATGTGCTTGAATCATCTGCTCGCCTTTTTGCAGACGACACTTCTTTATTAAAGTCTTCCTCATCATGTCTTGAAATCCAAACTGTCTTAAATAGGGATCTTGATTCTTTAAACGTTTGGGCTAAAACTTGGTTGGTTACTTTCAATCCAGATAAAACTGAGGTAATATTTGTTTCTAATTCGATTGACATAGATGATGATTTAGACCTGAAGTTAGATGGGAAAGATTTGAATTTTACTGATCATCATAGGCATTTGGGGGTAATTTTTAATTCTAGCGCAAAATGGGGGGATCATATCATTGCTACATATATGTCTGTTATGAAGAAAATCAATGTTTTAAGAAGGTTGAAATATTTGTTAAATAGAAATAGTCTCCTAAAAATTTACAAAGCTTTTATTTTACCAATTTTAGAGTATGCGTGTGAATTGTGGGACGGTTGCACTAATACTGAATCAGATAAATTAGAGAAAGCCCAAAGAGAAGCTGCTCGTATTATAACTGGCCTTCCTTCTTATGCACGTATAGAAAATTTACATTTTGAAACTGGTTTAGATACACTTTCGAATCGTCGAAAACGAAGAAAACTTCAACTTTTATTTAAAATGCATAACAAGCTAACTCCAGATTATTTAAACGATCTCTTGCCACCTATTGTTGCAGATAATAACCGATACAATCTTAGAAATAACAATGATTATAGAGTTCCTCTATTTGGGCTTTCTCTTACAAACCTCTCTTTTATACCTTCTACACTTCGTAGCTGGAATTTGTTAGATTTCTCTGTACGGTCACTGCCTTCCATAAATTTGTTTAAAACCTCTCTTACTTTAAATACACAACAATCCCCACCTATCTATTTTAGTTATGGTGAACGGAAGTTAAACATAATACATACTAAACTTAGACACAGTTGTAGTTCCCTTAAATACGATCTTTATCGAGTAAATCTTGCTGAAAATCCAGTGTGCTCCTGTGGACATCCTTGTGAGAATGCCTTTCACTTCTTCTTCGAGTGTCAAACTTTCAGAAATGAAAGACACATTTTGTTTCAAAATTTGGCTGAGTTAGAAGTAGATTTGAATTTAGAGCTTCTTTTATTTGGTAATAACGATCTTTCTGAGGACCTAAACTATTTTGTCTTTACACATGTGCAAAATTTCATTAAATCCAGCAAAAGGTTTTAAAAGATTCTTATACGATGACGTATTTATGTCTGTGTGTGAATGCTTAATATGTATAATTTATGTTTAAGCCTATCTCTTTATAAACATGTATTTGAAAATGTATGTTGGGAGAGGGCTCCAATAAGTTGTAATAACTTGTGCCCAATTCCCTTGTTCAAATTTATTTTGGCAATAAAATATGTTTAAACTAAAACTAAAAAAAAACATTTTTTTGTATATCTAGTTTGTTAAAATATGCAATTATATCAAATGTAACTCTCCAGCACTTATAATTTAAATACACCAATAATTTAGATAGGGGCGAGATGTGTAGTGAACTTTGATCGACAGCAATTTATTTTCCACGTGAGAGGTGTCAACATTTCGAGAAACAAGAAGGGATCTATTTCACACGTGCTATAACTACCTCTCGTAAGTAAATGTCACACAATAATCTATGCAGGGGAATCGCTATGTATAGAAGTGTTAAAGGTGTCACGTGGTTATTTGTATTATATCAGATAACGTTCGGTCTTCTGTGTAGTCTTCTGCACTTTGATATCTCGACGAGTCGTCCACTCAGAACTACTGCCTTACTTAATTTGTAGCAGTGCCGTCTACTGTGTGCTGTCGTAATTATATCAAGCGGAAGTGAGCATCCGACGTCACTTCTGTATTCCATGATCAAGCATGTATCTGTTGTTTATCAAAATGGAAGTCGTTCACAATATGCACCCTCACTTCATCACACGAATTCTTAAGAATAAGATACGAATAAACTTACCGAATGTGTTTAAATTCATATTGCCGCCGGACTTGTGGTTCCTGAAATATAAATACGGGACCGAAGCGTACTGTGACCGGACCTGGGTATCACATCTGTAATGAATACGTAAACATTTGTGATTTGTATCAAGCGTGTGTCACCTGTATTGTTACGTGTACTGATTACGTCATATTATGTGGGCTCACTCAGGTGTAGGCCCTATATATACCGCTGACTGTACCTCGTCCTCTGAAAGGCCGAAAGGCCATAATAGAGGACGCTAATCTCTTAATAATAATAATAATAATAACCTGGTTTCAATATCTGGGAGAGCGGTCAAGCGAAGAACACACAGGTGAGAGCAATGACAGGTGAGCACTCGGTGACGTGAGGGGACCAGTGGACCGGAACGGCAGAGGGCTGACGTCGGCGGGCGCACGGGTTGTCGCCGGGTACGCCGTAGCGGCGTTTGGGAATGCCGGAGCCTCTGCGTTGCTATCCTCACGGCACCGAGTGACTAACTACATAGATATCTTTGGGTGCCCGCATAATAGGACGCACTGCCCTGTTGCTACTGGTCTTTTATCTGTTTTGCAAATAAACTGTGGAAACTGTCAGAGATAGCGTTGGCTTATTTGTCAGAACATTTACTCCTGGAGGTTCGAACGCCTTTGTACGCCAGAACCCGGAAGGACAACGGTGGACCACAGACAGTTTACCGTTACAAAATTGGTGGCAGCGGTGTACGGCGTAAATATGACGTCGAGACTTGAGGAGTTATACGTAACTATTGACAGACTGCAAGCGGAGATTGACCAGATGAGTATGTCGAGCGATAAAGCACAGGCACAAGCGGCGTCACCGGCGCTACTATCACAACAGAATAATGAACCGGCGTTATCGTCGGCGCAGCAGACATACACGGCGTTATCATCAGCGCAACAGGCGTATCCAGCGTTATCGCCGGCACAGCAGGCGTTCTCATAATTAAATATATCACTAGAGCAACAGACGCCGACAACACATTTTAAGTCAACGGAGCAACAAAACGAGGTTATAAACAATGGGGCAAGACCAAAGACAAACCACCGAAAACCTAAACGCGGTACATTAGCTCCAGTAAAAAGGGAGACACATATCTCTATGCAAACAGATGGCGTTATGTCGAAACAAGAACAGGAGTCAAATGATGCAAAGATGCGCCGGAAGGTTTCACTAATGGAAGAGCGTATGCCGAAGACACAACGCCGACGTCAGGTGGGATATCTTAGCGGTGATGACGTCATGTCAAGCACCCCGAGGTGGCAGGAATTTGACAATCAAGAAAGAAGCATTGACGTACAGTTTGGAATTTGTCCGCCAAAGGAACGGAATAGGCTCGGCAACAACGTGACTTCCCCAAACAATAGGCCTTATAAGAAAGAACCAATAATTGATTTAAGAAATTTGCAAAGGACACCAACAGCAGCTGAAGAACCCAAATGGGCTACAATGAAGGTTAAACCAGCAACATGCGACGGTCTTACGTCCTGGATAGATTACTTGACTCATTTTGAAATGTGCGCGTCTATAAATCGTTGGTCTGACGTTGACAAGGGTCTCCACCTCGCTGTAAACTTAAGGGGGTTAGCGCAAGGCGTAATGGGTAATCTCCCAGCTGCAGATAAGGCCAATTTTACTAAATTATCTTCAACACTACAGCAACGATTTTCTCCGACAAACCAAACAGAACTGTACCGCTCACAGTTAAAAAGTCGTTGTTTGAAAGCAGGGGAAAGTTTGCCAGAGCTAGGACAGGGAATATTGAGGCTGACACAGCTGGCCTACCCAGGCGCAGCGCCTGAGTTATGGGAGTTTTTGGCTAAAGACTCCTTTATAGACGCACTGATCAGCTCTGACCTGCGACTAAAAGTGCAACAAAGTAGACCTGGAACGTTAAATGAAGCGGTAAGAACGGCTGTAGAGTTAGAAGCATTTGAGAAAGCCGAACGTTCTAGGACAGAATACAAAGGTTACGCCAGGGCCGCAGACATAACGGTAGAGACTTCCGTTCAAGACGACACAGTCAGCACTCTTAAGGAACTGCAAAAGATGATTCTTGACATGAAATCCGAGATAGACAAACTGAAAGAAAGTAGATCAAGCAGAAGCCGACCGAAGGACAACAAATGCTTTAAGTGCGGGAAGGAGGGTCATTTCCGGCGAAATTGTCCAGATAATAAAGATAGGACGGCGTATTCAAATATGGGTACCGGATATGAACAAGTTGAGGCGGGCGTTTACATTTCCGGGACATTGAACGAAATGTATACAGAGATGCTCGTGGATACCGGTGCAAGTGTTACCTTGCTGTCTATCGATCTTTTTCATCGCATCCCAACAGCGCAGCGTCCTAAGTTAGAACCGGTAAAGAAAGACGTAATAGCGGCAAACGGCGAGGCAATACGCTCACTAGGGAAATCCGAGTTTACGTTGACTGTTGGTCAGAAAACACTACGGTTCAAGGCAATTGTAGCCGATATTACGACTTCCGCTATTTTTAGGCCTTGATTTCTTGTACCAACAAAACTGCCATATCGACTTGAATAAGAAGGAGCTTAGAGTAAACGGCGAGATTCTGGCGTGTCGGTTAGCGGGCCGGTTTGGCTGTTGTCGCGTACATGTCGCCGAAACTGTCACAATTCCTCCGCGTAGCGAAGTAGTAGCACCTGCAGCTCTAGAAACAGAGACAAGCAATAGCATTGGTTAGAACCTCTGGCAAAAGGAGGAAAACATGGAAATACTATCGTAGGTCGAACACTTACACAGGCAGCAGGAACGGTACCAGTAAGATTGATAAACCCAGATGAGGAAGCTCATGTCCTATATAAAGGTACAGCAATAGGGCAATTTGAACCTATACAGAACGTAGTCAGACAGACAATCCCAGTTAGCAAGTCAAATGTAATTCCTGGACATTTACAGAAACTTTTCCAGGACACCGCTGGTAAATTGAACAAAGAACAGAGCGAAGCGTTAAGGAAGCTTCTCTGCAAGTATGGGGACTTGTTTTCAAAGGATGACAAAGATCTAGGACAGACTGATGTGGTGAAACACACGATTGACACTGGAACTAGGAAACCTGTCAAGCAACCACCTCGCCGACTGCCTCATCATTTACTGTAGGAAGCTGACAAGCAGGTCGACGAGATGTTGGAAAGGGGAATCATTGAACCGTCATCAAGCCCTTGGGCATCAGGTATTATTCTTGTTCGTAAGAAGGATGGTAGCCTGCGCTTCTGTGTAGATTACCGACAGCTGAACAACGCTACGATCAAGGACTCTTATCCGCTCCCCCGTGTTGACGATTCCCTGGACAAGCTAGGTGGTGCGAAATGGTTTTCGACCCTAGACCTTTCGTCCGGATACTGGCAAATAGGCATGGATCCTGTAGACAAAGCGAAAACGGCCTTTGCGACACGTAAAGGGCTGTTTCAATTTAAGGTGTTACCGTTCGGGTTGTGCAACGCCCCTGCGACATTTGAACGTCTTATGGAGACCGTGTTGGCAGGATTGCAATGGGAAGTATGTTTGATCTACTTGGATGACATCATTGTTCATGGTAGTGAGTTCGAGGAGTGTCTCAACAATCTAGACAGCGTATTTGGGCGTCTAGCAGACGCGGGTTTGAAGTTGAAACCTCGCAAATGCACACTGTTTGCCAAGGAAGTTTCATTCTTGGGACATGTAATCTCAGAAGATGGAGTTGCCACGGACCCGGATAAGGCAAAAGCAGTGCGGGAGTGGCCAGTGCCGAGAAATGTCGCTGAGGTCCGGTCGTTTTTAGGATTGTGTGGGTACTATCGCAAGTTTATATACAATTATTCCCAGATTGCAAAACCCCTTCATACACTCACGTCAAAGGAGCATGCGTTTGTGTGGTCACCATCTTGCCAGACGGCATTTTCCCAACTGAAGCTTAAACTAACATCTGCGCCAATACTAGCCCATCCAAACTTTGAATTGCCGTTCATTTTGGATACGGACGCATGCGATGTAAGCGTTGGTGCTGTTCTGTCGCAAGTGCAGGATGGGAAAGAACGAGTGATAATGTATGGAAACAGGATGCTTTCGAAATCCGAGCGGCGTTATTGCGTTACGAAGAAGGAATTGTTAGCAGTTGTACACTTTGTCCAATATTTCCGTCATTATCTTACCGGGGAAAAGTTCTTGATCCGGACATAGTGCTCTGCGCTGGCTTATGCAAAAGAAGGACCCTGAAGGTCAAACAGCTCGTTGGATCGAAACATTGTCAGCATACGAGTTTGAAATCCAGCACCGTCCGGGTAAAGATCATGGAAACGCCGATGGCTTAAGCAGAGTTCCGTGTGACGTCTGTACAATCAAACCTATAGAAAATATAAAGACAGGTTGGAGCCACGTTCGCGCTGCGATCTCTGTATCTGAACAACCAACCCAAGTACCGATTGAGGAGTTGCCGATTGGTGAAGCTCAACTGAAAGATGATTCCATCAAGAAACTAGATGATTGGATTAAACAGGGCAAGTGCCCCGATTCCAAGGAAATCAAAGCTGAAGGATGGGAGGTTAAATCTCTCTGGGCTCAGTTCGACAGGTTCAGAATACGAGACCGCGTCATTGTTAGGGAATGGAAAGACACAGCAAAGAAAAATACATCATGGCAAGTTCTTGTACCAAAAGGAATGCGCACAAAGGTACTAAGTCAAACACATGACAGTAAGACAGGTGGACATCTTGGCATCCGCAAAACGTTGAAGAAGTTGCGACAAAACTATTATTGGCCTGGCCTACAAAGGGACGTACGGCAATGGATCATTGCGTGCGAAAAGTGCGAGAGGGGAAGAAATTTCTAAGACGCCAGGGGAAGGAACGTCAACAAAGCACGTCACGACCAACGACGTGGGCATACAGTGTTACCTATCCGTGAAAAGGCATAGACGGGAGGAGACGACGACGAAGACCACCGTGGGAGCGGATGGTGAGACGACTGTGACAAGATCGTCTCACACAGTCGACTGGGAGGAGTACGTTGCCTGAAGGAATCCATGGGACGTGTTGGTAATGGCAAAGGTTAAAGACGTGGGACGCGCTTATCGCGGGACGGCCGATTGCGGGACTTATTGTGTGTTTTTTTCTTTAGGGACATTTGGACGAGACGTCCACCCATTATTGGGGGGTGGGGAGGTATTATGTATATTGATATTTTGCATAATGAAATAGCATTTGTCGTTCTATGTCGAATTATTGAATGTGTCTGTGTATGATATTGCATAATTGTCTTAAAGGTATATCAAAATGTTGTAACAGATAATTATATTGTATGATAGTTTGGTAGCTGGCGTGAAAGAGTGCGAGATAGAATCATATGCGTTAGATTTGTGCCTTTTGATTTCTTGGAAACTGTTTGTGTGTGTGAGTGTATTTATTCCATGTTTATTGTTTCTTTGTTTCTGAATGCATTTTTGTAATTGGATTTATAGCAGGCGTACATTTGTATATGTATTGTACATGCTCTGATTGAAATAAGTTTTTTTTTGCCGTTTAAAGCGCAAGGGAAAGCGAGTATGGATGGATGGGTACCAGACGGTGTGGTTGAGAGATTTTTGTTTTAGAAGTCCCATTGTATTGCCGATATATGTGTTTTATGTGCATTGGTCAGGACGACCAATATTTTTTTGAGGCGTGGGTAATGTAATGAATACGTAAACATTTGTGATTTGTATCAAGCGTGTGTCACCTGTATTGTTACGTGTACTGATTACGTCATATTATGTGGGCTCACTCAGGTGTATATATACCGCTGACTGTACCTGGTTTCAATCTCTGGGAGAGCAGTCCAGCGAAGAACACACAGGTGAGAGCAATGACAGGTGAGCACTCGGTGACGTGAGGGGACCAGTGGACCGGAACGGCAGAGGGCTGACGTCGGCGGGCGCACGGGTCGTCGCCGGGTACGCCGTAGCGGCGTTTGGGAATGCCGGAGCCTCTGCGTTGCTATCCTCACGGCACCGAGTGACTAACTACATAGATATCTTTGGGTGCCCGCATAATAGGACGCACTGCCCTGTTGCTACTGGTCTTTTATCTGTTTTGTAAATAAACTGTGGAAACTGTCAGAGATAGCGTTGGCTTATTTGTCAGAACATTTACTCCTGGAGGTTCGAACGCCTTTGTACGCCAGAACCCGGAAGGACAACGGTGGACCACAGACAGTAAACCGTTACAACATCCAACAGTTGTAAGGTAACCCGCTGGAGACTTGCACGGCGCGCAGGTGGCCATAGATATAGAATGATTTGGAATTATGTTTTAACATCGGACATGACTCGGGTGTAATGTTCTTCTTATCATGAAGAGGTTCTAATGTTTATTTAAAATGAGATGAATCCATACTCCCGCACCCAAAAGACACGATCACGTCAGTAAAGACCAGTTCGTTTCTCAGCTTCCTTAGAAACTCAAACCGCCGCAGGTATGGAATGTATTGGTGTATTGAAGGTCAATGGTTTAGTCATCACAAAACAAATATCTGGTAATAAATTCTGAGAAGGCTATTCGTTATGTTATACATATTTGTTGCATGATCTATTTGCAAATAATGACAATTATGTTTAAATAGAATTATAACCAGACATCTTTTAAGAAATAGCATTAATCTTGAATTTCGTACATTTTAACTCAGGGACGAAATTTCAAAGTTCACATTGCCAAGCTTATTACTTCAAAACGCATCGAGATTTACAATTTATTTGATAAGTGGAAATAATCAAATTCAATAGATGTGGTATCTTTTTACTGGTAAAAACGCAACTTAAATTATGGAAATACAACAGACATTTCTATCTGTCTGGTGATGTTTGCATTGCCATGGTTACGCAGCAGGTGAAAATTCATAATACGAAACACCAGTTTTGTAAACCATAATGCTGACATCACAGTATCCAGTGCTAAAATTGTCCATCAGAGAGGCTATTTATTTCTTATTTTTTTTCAGGTCTGGATGTAGTACATCCCTGATAGCAGTCTTATATTTCGTAGACAATTTACAGATGTGGTGATTAAAACGAGTCTTTCCTTGGTTTGTCTTTGGCGTGGCACCAAATGCCATAATCTCAACATAATCATAAACAAAACAAGAAGAAAATATGAACAAAAGAAAGAACAAGGAGAATAAGACCAAGTGTTCCGGTAGAGTAAACGTCTTCTGCTTCATCGGCAACACCAGACATTTAAACCTTGGTCAATCCAAGTAAGTAATATAATGTTTTTACAATAACGAAACCAACATGCAACTAAGGAACATCAAATACGTCCAGCTTCATATCTCTAATATAATATTTACATTTCTTAATGAGATTACTATGAATATTGTTTATATTCTCCATGATTTTCAAATCAATCTGCATCTTTTAAAACCCTGTGATTTGAGTTTGTCCGTCAGTTGACGACACCTTGCAAGAAAATAGTGATGCTGGGACAAGTCTCCGGTACAAAATATACACTTTTTTATACTTTGCAAATTATATATATATATATATATAATACACACATCCAACGGTCATACAATCATTCAGAAAATATATACTTATTACACAAGATAGCAATCACTTCAGATGGATAGACTCTGCCTGGATACAACGAAGCTCCAAATAAGTCTTGGACCGTATTCATGAAACCGTTTTCATGCTCAAGTTAGAAATTAATAATTAAGGCTGATTTTTGCCATATATTTAAAAACAATTTTGAAAGGGCTTCAAGTCAAAGCTATATTCAAGGTTTAGATTTGACATTTGTATTATTTTAGATGATGAGATTAATTATTTCAAAAGAGTTTGCTTGTGCACAAAATATATGCTTGAGCATGAGAATGGTTTCATGAATACGGGCCCTGGTCTTTATTGTTGTCTGAATTCTCCAGCCAAACTTCCAAGAATTTCTTCCCTCCATCACCCCTTCTTTAAGAATGATATAACACCGGATACAAACAACAGGACCGAAACAAAAAAAAGAACACAGTCAGAAGTATATGACATATCAAGTAAAATGAGACATGCATATATATCTAAACAGAGAGACACCAAACAGGACCAGTTCTTCCCATGATTCATGATATTTATGGCGAATATATAGTCACTCGGTTCACCTAGAACCTAAAGATGCCACCCCCACAGGACCATCGATCACAGCCTCACTGCCTCGTGCATGGTTTAGAATGCACCTTGCCACAGTTGATTAAACTCATGTCAGTTCCCCCATATCTGGGTTTCGAGTTAAAATATTCGTACGTTACTTCATTGTTCCTATATTTTTAAAAACCAATTTATACATTTTTTACTCCATTAGATAACATATAAAATGACAGCGCATTCCGCCTTAATACTTTTTCAACTCGTGCGGCCACTTAAACATGATAGCATTCACTGTACCAATAAAGGGGAGAATGGGAAGAAGATGAGAGAGAGGGGAGAGAATCCGAGACAGGGGACAGAAATAGAACGTGGATAGTGGGTTAAAAGGATGAGAGAGAGAGAGAGAGAGAGAGAGAGAGAGAGAGAGAGAGAGAGAGAGAGAGAGAGAGAGAGAGAGAGAGAGAGAGAGAGAGAGAGAGAGAGAGAGAGAGAGAGAGAGAGAGAGAGAGAGAGAGAGGAGGGAATAGAAAGAGTGTGATTGTATGTGGCTATTCAGAGGTTACATAAAATACAAGACATAAAATAAAGTATATAAATAGTTCTCTAGCATCTATTTAACTAACTACTGCTAATAACTATGAAATATTATATTAATAAATATGTACTTTCAATTTTCCCCTATGATCTTTATTTTACTGTACACACTACTAGCCATACAAAGTGAACGTGCATCACGATATGACCGCACTATTTTCATACGAAATGTGACATCGGTTTCCCCATCCATACCCCCTTTCCCCTCTAGTTTGATCACTAGCATCACTGATGAGTTGTCGACAGTTTTACTCATTTTTGTATAAACTGTAAATACTTTTCACTTTAAGGTCATTCGCACTTGAATATGTATTAAGTGTTGCCACGACAAAAATATTTCCGTTTTATGTCCTATAGCTATCTCGCTAATCATGGTGTCCGTCCTTTCTCCACTTGCCTACTCTATCATTTCTTGTTATTGTGTATCTACATAATATTTAAGCAAATATCGACTAGTTACGGTAAATATCCAAGGTTTCGCGATACGTTGCAATATTTTTTCATTGAACTAGCAACAATGTGTACATCAGATCAGAACACCTTGGAAAGAGAACCAAGTCTGGAGATTTTTAAGAAATGAGTCCGATGTAAAAGCTTGCAGGGTGGACCTCACAAATATCTTAATACCCGCAAATGGGTTACTTGAAGGACACATACAACAAGAAGATGCATTCATGTCCATATAGATAAAAAAACTTATGTAAGTGAAAGGAGCACTTTTTTCTTAAAAGTATAAAAAAAAAAAGATAAAAAGGATATCTTTAACAAAAAAAAACAACAAACAAACAAACAAACAAAAAACAAAAACAAAAAGAAGAAGAAGGAATGTTTGTAGGTTTTGTATGGTCACATTCAGGGATGATCAGGTTGCAAATGTTCTCAGGAATTGCAAATTGCAAATTTGATACGTCAATGCAACACAAATGTGAATTAAACTATATAAACACAATTGATCTTTAATTCTTCAGCGAAGTATACAATAGATACGTTATTACACAGATGACAATACCTGAAAACGTTACTTCCTTTCCTTTCCTATGTCAAACCAAAACTTAATATTCAAAATCTTTTTCTTTTTTCATATTTATAAAAAGGGTATTTAATTTACTCTTTGAGAGATCATTTCGATTGGAGCATTACCCAATGTTTTCATTATTACACAGAACAACTAACATTAATTTCCGTTTTTGATATAAGTATATTGTTGAAATGGCGTAAGCACGACAGATAAATGCTTCAGAATTTGAGTGTGCTGTTTTGAAGACATTTACCGTAATTCTACAAACATTAATATATTTAAGGCCCAATGAGCATATATCAGGATATTTTATAGTGAGAGGAGGCTGTAGCAAAGATCATGGATATGTATATCAGTGTTCTTATCCTGAAAATTGTATTATCTATCTATTTTCTTCACCAGACAGTGGATACTTGTACGATACATTTGTTGTAAGTAACGTATATTTTGTATTAATCACCACGTAATTATCCTTTCATGTGTTCAAAGTGTGTTCATTTCATCATTTTCTGTTTCTTATTTATGAGACACACAGTTTGCGCGAGCAGTGGAGGAAGCGATCAATTAAAATAACAAAAAACAAAAAAAAACAAAAACGGATTAGTTTAGCACATTCAAATCTAAATTCTTAAATTTCTCAGTAGGCTGCACGTAATTTCTTTAAGTCCCAATCAGGGCTTGCTTCAAGTATTGCTTAATGTTTCATAATGTCTCCTTTTTATGTTAACCTATTTGTTGTTTGATATTTGAAAACAAAAACGTTCTTAACGTAAGTTTGTAAATAGATTGGAGAAATTTTATGTTCTCTGTATCCTCAAACATTACTTGTGAAATCTTCTGTTTTTTTTTTAAATAGGACTCGAAGAACTTATTCCTACACTGGGTACCAATTGGAATGGGTTCCCTGTTTCCCCCGTGAACTCTTGGTAATACCCATGTGCAAATTGAACGGATATAGGCCAGAGTAAGTACAGTTTTATAAGGACAATCAAACATTAAATTGCCATATATTTGCCATGCAAGAGGCATACAATGAAATAGAGTTCCTTCTGTCTCTTACACCACAAAATATCACCATACACCTCAACTTTGTGATTCCCAGACTAATTTTATTTTGTTTCTGCTTTGTTTGTTTGGTTATTTTGATTTCGTGACCTGAATTCTGTACCTACATCGATGAACTCGGATAAAGAATTCACTAGAAGACCATTGCGCATGCGCAAGATGGAAACCGTATATCGAATAATGAGATTAGAGTCGGTACTATTTCTCATATGGGCAAACAGGTATGAAACGAGTGGAGAGTTGGTTTTATGTATATATACACTAATATAAACTAATATATGCAGCAATGTTGATGAAATGATTTATTTTACCTGACGTCCGATGATTTTTTTTCTTATCGGTCTGGATAGACGTCCATCGACTTCAACCCATCAAAATAATTCGGATATCTTTTAAAAACAAATTATTTTATATATCACATTTCGAGAAGAGAAAATATTTCTTTATGTCTTTGCTACAGCTACCAATTGAAAAGCAAAATGTACTATAGCTACGAACTCAGCGGAACAGAATGTTGTCCAGGTTACGCAAAACAAAATGGAGGAGATGTATGCACACCGATAGAACAAGGTATAGAAAATAAACCGTAAGACATTTTGTCTGATACTGAAGGGCTAAATTAAGTGTATAGTTAATTTAGGGATAAGATATTCGCAAAATCTAAATTAAACGCATGCGTGAAAAAGCATTGTATTGACTTATTAAGATTTATTATTATTATGAACGACAAAATGACGTGGAAGATAGTAAAGAAACAATACCAATCTTAATTTTTTAAAGAAAGAATACCTATAGCATTATTCACAATTCCGTTTTGCGTAATTCCTTCTAGATACTGCCATACTTTTCACGTATCAGAAAATATTTTAGCAAATTATCTCTTGTATTGTGTACTTGTTTATAGTTTATAGACATACTGCCTTGACATTTGATAACATTCGAAACGTTAAAAGGCTGTTGGTGTTTAAACATATTAGCTGGATATTGATTTGATAAGCAATGATATTTTAACAATAATCCTTTCAAAAGGCAAAAACAACACGATTGTTTGAACGGCATCAATTTTATACTACAGGAAGTAGCTTTCAGATCTCAATAGAAATCGGCTGTCACTGGAATCTTTCTAAATGTTGTTGTATTTATATTTTTGTTGTTATATTAAGTAATTATACAATTCTTTCAGGTTTTCTGTCTGTTTAGTCCCTTTTCACTAATTTAGATATTCGTAGCATGCTTAATGTAATTTTACTTTCCATAACAAATGTGAAAAGGCTGTGATGAGAACTATTATAGAACTGAGGGGGAGTGCAAGCCATGTGACTGTAACAGGGAGAATGCAAATGTCGGATGTGCAAGGGGATCGGGAACCTGTTATTGTAAATCAGGATACGACGGACCACAGTGTAATTCTGGTAAGTTGTCATATTCCATACATCCATACGGGTTTAATTACATTCACGTTGATATCTATTTTATATGAATTGTCATATATAATATGCATGTTGGCTTTGGCTGGTTTGATATCGGAAGGCTTCGAGTTTTATATCTAGGACTTTGATTAGAAGATGTATTTTATTGGAAGCTCAACACCTGGATGTTCAAAACAATTAAGGTATTCTTCCTCTACACTATCAATGACATGAAGCAAATATTCTCACAACTATTGGAGAACGAGTCAACTAAAGTTTTTGTTTGTTATTCAGAATACCTTATTGCCGATTATTTTTTTCGGGGATGATATTTTCACTATTTCACAGTACATCAAATTGATCACGAAAAGTTGATCCGTAAAAGTAAGAAACGTTTGTATAAGATATAATTTTAAATCCAGAGTGCAAAATTTTAATTCATTAATATTTAACCCTCGAAAATTACGAGCAATATAGTATTAATATCGACTGTTTTTTACGGTATGAAAAAATATATATGTGGCATTGTTTGACATCATTTTAACAAAGTAAATATGTGTTTATTATTTAGTAATGGTAAAAATAATAGAGGCTATTCTTATTTCAAATAGGTTGTGCTACATCATAAGATCACTTACGAATTGATTTAGTGTTGAATCTGGTGTGTTTAAAGGTCATTTAAGGGGAAAACTAACTATGAGAGCATATCTAATACTCAACAATTCAACGGTGGTCTTGAATTTCGCAAGTATGTCTTAACGATAGATATCTATTTAATTTTGTTGTACCCAAATGGAATAAACAATTAAAGGTACTGGGCACAAAACATTATATGTGTATAGATATAAAGGTTAATATAAACTGATATCATTGTTTGTAGAATGTCCCGACGGCTTTTTTGGAATGAATTGTAGATACCCATGTACCTGTAAAGACAACAGCACTTGCAACAAAACCGATGGACAATGTCCATGTACTATGCCGGGATGGACAGGCATATCATGCACAGAGGGTTTGTAGACCAACGATTTCAAATTTTCATGCAGAAATAAGATTATTGGAGAGAACATGTAAAGACAAAGAATTGATAATTATAAAAGATCAATCAACTATTAGTTTATATGAACCCCCAAACGTGTCGTAGTTAGTTAGATTTGCCTAGATTTACATCACAAGTATTGTCGTTGGTGAAGTACAAGACGCCTGTTATTCCTGAATGTCATATTCTCATTGTCCGTTTACAATGGTATTCGTGTGAATCTTTCTTTTGTTTTAGTCTCATATATCGATTTTGAGTATTTGAATGACGTACATTGTCGATTTTTCATCATAGTTGGCATCGATATATATATACATACGTCCTGTTCTAGTGTAAGATGTAACACAATAAAACTTTCATAACATAACATAACGCAATTTCCATTTCATTTTATCATTGTTTTTTGCATGTTTGACTTTTTACAGCTTGCCCACCAAATCAATTTGGAGTGTTATGTGCTGGAACTTGTGACTGTTTGTCTGACTCCAAACGCTTTTGTGATCCAGAAGATGGATGCATCTGCAACAATGGATACACAGGAGAGTTCTGCGATGAAGGTAACCATATTTGCCTTGCAACAGCTAGTTTTACCGGCTGGTAAGGCCAAGGTGTTATGTTTTTGATACCGCCATGTCGTATGACGGGTGGTATTATAGGTGCACTAGCAGAATCAAATGGAGATAAATGGCAAGGAATATTAAAGATATCTACTATCTTTTAAAGCATTCTTTACTGAACTATATGGTTTGACATTGCTTACAACTTAAAGTCACAAAACTCGTTTTACTGACACTCAAATCTACTTTTAGCTATGTTGTCTTTGAATCATTTGCCAAAGGAGTGACGTTTTTTCATTGAAAACCATGTGTGATATACTTAAACGACAATGATAGCACTACAAAGGGTTCCTAGTGACTGGATCAACATCTTCATATACAAACAGCAGTTATGAGGAGGTGAAACATTCCCCAATACAAATATACGCCGAAAGTTGTATGTGAGCACATGTACCCTGACATAATCACATAATCAGACCAAGATTATATGTGTAACACTACATAGAAAACAGTTGTGATATAAAGATGAAAACGAAGGATGTTCGGATAGCATAGCCGTCTTTTCACCTAGGTGCCCGGAGTTCGATCGGACGTGAAATGTACCAAATGGGTAATTTTTGTCGGGTATTCCTGTCTGATTCACAGTTATCCCCAACTTGAGCCTCAGTCAAGAAACTCTACAAGTTACTAGCTACTTTCGCAACTTTGTAAAAATAATTAAACCATGATGGTACATTACATGAAATTTTAAATGGAAATTCTTTCAAAAAGCAAAACACGGCAGCAACACTTCATTTTAAACAATATACATCAGTTCATCAGGATGTATCCATGATAATACTTAAGAAGAATTATATAGTGTTTACATAACTTCTCTTCATTTGATATCTAATTATCTTTCTGTGTATTGTCATTCCGTAGGTTTACTGTTTCCATGTGACTGTGGTATATGTTTATCTATATTATATGTTTATACATGTTAAAATAAAATGTTCAGAGACCCGTAAATAGAACATACTACGACTAATTTTCCCTTACAGTGTGCGCCCCTGGTAATTGGACATACGGACCAGCCTGTCGTGAAAAGTGTCTTTGTGAACAAATGGGATCTGAGAGATGTGACCCCAAGACTGGAGAGTGTACATGTAAGCCAGGATGGCAAGGACACTATTGCACAGAGTGTGAGTGTTTCTATGATGCAGCAGCCTCACTATGAATTAAACTGTCTTCATGATTATCTCCCTTTGATTAATATTGCAGTGTTAACGTTGCTAACTTATATGGTTAACTTATAAGAAAACAAACTAGTACTGTACGTGCAAAACCATAGGGATTTCAATATCTGTTGTTTATTTACATAATTATTTCTTAATTCATTTGCTTACGATTATTTCGCAAAAACCACATCGGTGAATAACATAGTTCAATACCAATTTAGGTTTAGAGCCAAATGATAAATGAAACTGCATTATATAGCACATCCATCCTTCTTGGACTTGTCAAGAGCCGAAATTTTGAAACCAAAATTGATTGAAAGAAATGTCAAAATGCAGACGAGGAGTTTCACTAGCCCAATATTTCATTAACTTCAGTAATGTAAACATTTAGTGCTGGACCAGGCTATTTCGGTTTCTTGAAATCGCTTAAATGATATTGTCTTGTTATATATATATATATTTATTTTATTGTTTTGTGTACGTATTCTTTAGTGTGCAGTGATGGTAAATACGGATCATTCTGTAACGAAACTTGTCAGTGTGAATTCTATCAGGTCTGCCATCCAGTAAGTGGAGATTGTGAGTGTCCACAAGGATTCGCCGGTGACAAATGTGACATAAGTAAGTGATACAGAGCCCTTTTTTAGTTACTAAGTGAGAAATTATTGACCTTTAGTTAGAAAACAAAAAAGTTTAACTTCAAGGTTGTGTACATCTATCATGATAGTTAATCGTATTTTTCCCAATTGTGATAATTACATTTGATAGCCACGGATATTCATAAAAAGTTTAAAAAGCAATTGTTGTATTCATATCGTTTTTTATTGACTTTAGAATTTTTTAAAGCATGTCTGACACCTTTCTTTCACGTTGAAATAATTCTATGCTATCAAATGATGCAAGTAATCATCGCGCATTTACACACACAAAGTAGTGACACGGTTACATATAAGCTTGATATCCATGCTAAATATAAATAAAATCTAGGGATTTTGCATAGCAAATGTGATAATATTGAATATGTTTTAATTAACCATTCTTAATTATATAGATGGTCTTTTCTGGAATTTTTTTAATTTGCTTTAAAAATAATCATATAAAACGGCTGTCAAAATGATATTAATAATTTGGCAGTAAATACAAAAAAAAAAGCTGTTCATCAACAATGTTCTATTTCAGATTTAAATGATACGAACACAGTTGTACTTACCACACATCACGCAATGCCTTGGGTAGCTATCGCGTCTGTAGTCGTATTGGGTGGCATTCTTATCGCTGTCTTTATAGGTATAGCCATATTAACAAGGTAAGTCACTCATAACTGTTTATTGCAACAACTTATTTTTATTCATATGCTTGAATATAGACTGTAACGTAAACCATCAATTATTACAGTTACTATTCACCATTATAAAACATTTGATTTTACCGAAAATTCTTTCGACCTACCTCCCTATTTGTTTATCAGGTACACAGAAAATTTCATTCTGAACTAGTTAAAATCAGCTGTATAGGTACTGAACTGATAAAAGTGTGAAAATAACTTAAGACATAAACGACTTCTTTGATAAGGAATTTATATATATTGATGTCATGGCGTGTAGATGAAATTATTTTCTTTCAAATCACAGAGAGGTAATTAGCAGCTTCATCACTGAACAAACTTAAGGGAGGTAATCTAGTCTGCAAATTGTGCACATACTTCGACTTGATATAAGTGTTATATACCACTTATTGATAAGCACTTTCCGAACACCTCGTCTCCTATCTAATCTATAGATTGATTTAAACTCATTAGCTATGAAGGATACTCATCAATTAATCAATCGTTTTTTTTTTTTTTTATTATTATTATTTTTTTTTTTTTATTTTCTCAACATCTAGACGAGCAAGGATTCGAAAAAAGATACTACTAAACAATCTGGAATCAGGTAAGTATAATCATACTATTTTTTTCTCAATATTATGCACTTTAACATGTCAAATCAAATTTTAACTATATTATTCACGCATATACAGGAGTTGGTGATGATTTCATATCCTGTTCATAAACAGTGTTTTTAAATAATTAAGATAAATACATTTAACAAAGAAAAATACCGCAACATCAACTAATTCAAATTATTTTTTTTCAATGTAAAGCTCATCAACGATGAAACGATGTCGACATCTCCTTATTTTAAATTGATGTTGATGTTCGTCTCTGTTACCATTTGTATACAATATTTCAGTATTTCTCTCTATATACACATATCTTAAATGGTGTGAATAATGTTTAAAGTAATATTTATTTCTTATGTTATTGCGTTTGAAGTTTCAGTCGTCCAGGTCAAAAAACTATGCAAGCATATGTTATGAATGTCACGTGAATTTCATTTCCACAGAATCACCTCATCCCGTAAATGACCACTACTCCGTAAATGACCACTACTCCACCATCACAAACCACACAGATAACGCAAATGCAGAAGGAAATTATAATTCCTTTAATGACCAGCAACCAGTCCACAATTCAACGTATAAAGAAGACTATGACAAAATGAAAATGACTTCTGGAATGTATGACACTTTTCATACTAGTCGGGCTTCTATGGTGATAGGAACTGAGTATGACAGTGTTAAGATGTCAAATCTTACAACTTCCGGTCAGTATGATCACATGACACCCAAAAGTGATAACAGCAAGATAACAACGGTGATAGGTAATGAGTATGACAAATGTGTACCTAGAGATACTAAACCTTGAAACACGTGAATACGGTCTCGTGTCCCTCGGCATATGTTGTTTGCAGCAGTTTATATAACCTCTGTACATATATACCTTGAACTCAGTATGTTGTAATATATCATTATCATGTACATTTCTGTATATTGTTAAACGAATGACATTCAGTATACTTGTAAGAGCAATAAAATTGTACATTTGTATCATACTCTTTGTTTTAACTCTCTATAACTTATAACTAGTCATTTATTTTGACGAATTAAATGACATATTATATTATCATACATATTATACGTATCCAACAATAATGAAATAAGATGTAATAATAAGATAATACGATATTTAAAAACACTTTGTAAAGATGAAAAGGGTACTGACAATAAATAATAAGGCATTCTTAAAACTAGATATGAGCACGGCTAACAACACTGCCGCTCACCCATTGACTCATGCTAAATAGTGTATCAGCATTTTGCCACATGTAATCAAACCTGTAAATTACTTTATCAAAATAAACTTAATATCAAAATAAACTTTGACGAGATACAACACCATCTGGGTTTCCCCTGACACCAAGGTTTTCAACTGATTAAAACATTACGTGGATAGAATTAATGAGAAAACATTACAAACAAAGGGAACAAGGTCGATTTCTGATTATAAGATGATTCCCCTTTAGATTTAAATTTTCGTCGAGAAATATTATCTGTCTGTACAACAAATGGGTACTTACTTCATTTGTCTTTCTTTAATGTTTAAATCATTATGATCCTATTTAAAAGTTAATATGATGACCGCACAATCATCAACGATGAACAAAAAAAAAACACGATGCTTTATACAAGTATGATGTGATGGTACAGAGAGCTACCGTCTGATCCCTTTGTGAAGAACAAATCTTTCCAGAAACAGGCATGCTTGACTTGTCTATAAATCTATAAAGACTGGTTGATCCTTCCCTTAGCAAAGACTGAAATATAACATTGAAATGTGAATGCAAAAGATATCTCGCACGTATATATACGTATGATTTTACTTTAGCATTAATAATTTAAATGTTTTCTCCTTCCAAAAAAAAATTATATATATATATATCGCTTTGATTTCAATTGTTGTCCGATCTTCGAGATATTTTAGAGATGATAGTGACATCAAAAGAGGGATTTGATCAAGATTGCCAACGGCTCAATAATATCATGCATACAAAATCAGTTTAAGAAAAAGCTAGCTGTAACCCTTACGAATGATTAATCATAAGAAAACCTATCTTTTATTTTGGAAATTGATAAATAAACAGTCTTAGATATATCATAAAGATAAATATTGCATTTTTAATTGAGTAAATGAAATAGGATGTTAAGACTAACAATTAGACTTATATGGTTGTATCTATGTATTTATTGACTTCCCTATTAATGGTTCATTGCCCCTTAACTACACAAAACGAAAACAAACTTGTATATGTGTTCTTTATTACCAGAAATATGCAGCATAATTCTTTGTCATGTGAATGAATAGACGTAGTAGATTACTAAATGGTCATAAAACGATTGTTCCTTAAAGCTATATGAATTTTTTAAAAAAGTATACTATTTTTCTGTAGTTTATATACGCCCGTGAACTATTTTCGTCTATACAATGAATATATTGAAGCAAGTCAACCGTGACTTTTGAATCTCAAACTGTAAATGAAGCTGTATACTCGTAAATAAATAAAATCTCCATTGGACCGTGAATGAAAGTAATCTACAACATGTACACTTTTTCAATAACATTTACTAGTGGGTTGCTTTACCTCATGTTGTTTGCAGATTCGTCTGACAGAGCCACATTCTTGTGTATTTGTAGAGTGATGCCTGTTATAAATGAGGAAAAGCAGAAAATCTGACAAACTCGCCAGAGGGTAATCACAGGTATTTTCTTGTCGTTACACACGAATTCTCACGAGGGACTATAAGATAGAGATAAAGTTTATATATTTGTCATATTCACCCTCATTTCTGTGCTGTGAACTTCTACACATACCTTGCTGACACAATGATGACGGGACCCAGGTTTTTAAGCGTGCAATTCCTCATTTGTTCATATGTGTTGCTTGTATGTCACATTGTAAACGGCCTAACAACAACAACAACGACGACGACACCAATAGCAATAGACTCGATTGTAGGACACGCAAACGTTACTGGAAAGGAATGCAAAGAAAAACACACGTAAGTATACCATAAAACTACAGTAATATTGAAGCTATTATGAGTACACTATCTATACATTCCAGGAATCAGTAAATTAACTACTTATGTATAAATGATAAAAAAATGTTTAATGAGACATGCTAGAAGTGTTTAATTATCACTTTGTTAATTTTATTTGGTGTTTTGGAAAAGTATAGTTTAAGCTAGGATCCACGTGCTTTGGGTTTTTTTTTTTTTTTGTTTTTGTCGATCATATCGTCACATCATTGCAATGAAAAACCTTGAGAAAACAAATTTGGTATAGATATAAAGCCGAATAAAGCAATCCAGCTATTAGGTGTATCTGTAATATGATTTTCCTGTAATACCATGCTTCATTTCACGTGGATTTGAAAAGTAGGTCACTCTGGCAGGTAAAAAGTCAAAATATAGCTTACACCTAAGTCACTAAATACTGGAAAGCAATCCATGTTTTAAGATATCATTTTCATATTAAAACAAACAACTATCAAATATGGAGGTTTTTGCTGTTTACAAAGCATGATATTGCGACAGAGCTGGCGTCTAATCACCAGGGTCTACTCTGTTACTCACACAACTTGGTTTATGGTATCCGTGAAACTGCATGGACACAGTGACAAGAAATGTCGTATATGCACATTGTCAAGGGTACCTACTGAAAGTCAATATAATTCTTGTACAATTGAACTAATTTGCTATAAAGTTATGTTCATTTATAAAATTGCCATTCATGTAAATATTTTAGGTATTTTCAAACGCGTATTTTTCAATCTTTTTTCCCTTGAAATCGTGTGCATGATCACAGTAGTTTGAATAAATATTCTGACGTAATAGTCAAAGACATCAATATAGATTAATTATCATTGTAAAAAACGACACTTCATGATTGAAAAATTCAGTTCATAAAGACGGATTGAAGTGTCTGCATTATGAATGAGAAGTTAAGCCACAGATCATATTGTACAGATCTATCTATACAGATACTGAAAGTTCCTTACTTTGTCATTTCTCATCCCCCTCCTTGTACACGTGTATAAACTCCAAGCCTTGGTGTCGCACCACACAAAGAAAACACCTACCATGCCGCTAATTTGTACTGTTTTGAGAAAATAAAGCTCTTATTTTTTAATTTCATGCCGATTGAACATTGTCATTTTTTCTTAATTGTTTTTTAACTTAATTCTTAATTTCTTAATTTAAAACTGTGGTATTGTATTAAGTCTACCAACATATTGTATCATTTAAAAATGATTTTTTTAAATGCGAATAAAACTACATAATAGAATTATTGCATCAATTTTTACTTTTGTATCCTTTCCCCTACAAGCTAATAATGTGTTCTGTGTTCACTAAAATTATCTATTTAGAATGCTAGTCTAATATGACCTGATACATATTGTACCTTCTGTTGGGTTTTCGGTTAATATGGCAAACCTGTTTTCTTAAGGCAGAATGCTGTTAGTTAATGTGAATTATATTTTCAATGAATAAAGTATCCCAAATCATAAAGCTTCCTCCGTTCCACGGAATAGAATATCCGTAAATTTAAACAGCTACCCTCCGATCTCCGGAATATAGCGTTCCAAATCAAACAGCTTGTTCCGATCCCGGGATAAAACATCCCAAATCAATAGCTCCTCTGATTCCCGGAATAGAATATCCCAAATCAAATAACTTTCTCCATTCCTCCTTTCGAAATAGGATATTCTGATCCCCGGAATAAAATATACCATATCAAATAACTTTCTCCATCCCTCCATTCGAAATAGGATATTCCGATCCCGGGGTAAAATATACCATATCAAATAGCTTCCTCCAATCGAAATAGGATATTCCGATCCCGAAATAAGACACCCCAAATCAAATACCTTTCTGCGATCCTTCCAGTCGCTATGGTGACTGCTAATTTACTGGAATTACTTAGTTTTGGAGAAATAAATATCTACGCTCTTTTTTTCACGGAATATTTATGGGAGAATGGCGTATAGACTGCAAAACAAGAATGATAAATCACGGACATAGAATTTATATCTAAGTTCGTGGATAAAGTGACTGGGAAACGAGACGTTATAATTAATAGTTTCTCTATAAAGGAAGGGGGGAAGGTAAGATGGCGGGAGGATCGGATATGACAGGGCAATAGGAGGTTGAGACTAGTTGTTGTTATTGGATGGGGTATTCCCGATTTGCCCACTTTTTTAGGGTATACAATCTCAGAGAAAATTCCGGAGAATGTATCAGCTGTGAAACTGCATGAACTACACAGTTTGATAATGATGGTGTCTGATTTTCCCCACATAGAGATAATCATTGTGGCTTGGGATACCTGCTCATCATCAGCTTGCATTATCATAATGATTATGTGTGTACATGGAACAGTGTTCACTATCTGGTAACAGCACTATCATCACCACTTCTGAGATCCTCTTATAATTGTTTGTATTTGAGGTCGAAATAAAATACAGGTAAAAACACGGGTAAACACAGGTAAATAATTAAGAAATAGACTATAATCCTTATCACAACATTCTTCCGTCCATGTCATTGTAAATCGTGGGCAAATCGGGATACAGCCTATTGGATCACGAGAAAAAGAAACAATTATTGACGACAGGATAATGAGACAACTTAGTAGCTACAGTTGTAGTTGAACAAACATCGCCTCACCTTTATTTACTATCATTATTATTATTATCTTAATAATATCATTTCATGTCTTGTATCCTTCATTTTCAGCCAGACACTAGTAAATTTCTCATACGCACAAATTTAGGGCTCATGTGCATTTCAAGTGAAGTCATGTGAAAACGATATAGATCAACATTGAATTCCGAAAAGTATGATGTCTAAAATAACACAATTATGGTTCCAAAATTTTCTAAACCTATCAAAACATTTCTCCCTGAATAGTTCTTCCTTATGTTTTTCTGAATAATGATTTCACCTAGTAAGGCATCGAAGTTTCGACAACATTTGCATAAAAATGGGTCAGTTTTTGCTATTTTATCGTTAGAATATTCTGTGAGTCAAAGACACAGTCGCTTTTATTTTGACTTCGACAATAGTTACAAAATTCATGGAACTTCTGCAATTGATTAAAATGTCACTGTTATAAAAATAAAACAGATAGAAAACATACGTAAGCGAAAGTATTGTACATTTTAAACTCCGTAAATCGTGACGTCATCGATGTATGAATTTATCATGATGTTTACATTGCATAAATACAGTGTTGAGTAAAGTTTCAGAGCGCAACTTTAACATGATTCCTACAACCGAGAGAATATCGGTAGGTGGAGATAAAAGAAGACATTTCGGAGTTTTGGTGCAAAAACCAATTAATTGATTAATAAATTTATTAATCATTCAAAACTGGACATGAGATGGAGGTTAATGAACACTTAGAAAATCTAATTAACAGTGGTTTACTGGTACACTGTGGTCATATAATTAATTATTCTCGAATGCAAATACGGAATTTCATTTATTTAACCATGTCTTCTTTTACAATTAAGGAAGAGAACGGTCACGGCGGAATATTACAGTGCTGTCTGCTACCGTGAGGAGAGAAACTGTGATCCGGTGTCGCCTTGGATATGTTCCAGCAAGCGAGTGTGAGTACAATATTTAATTCACAAACATTGATTATCTATGATATAATTCTCTTTGACAACACCTGATATCATATCCTCTGAAATATGTCTATAAATGTTGAGATTTCGATGAAGTTCGTTCCTAAAACGTTCTTTCATCAATTTTCAATTTTCATTGACGTTAACTTTTTGTTAGGATAAAAAAAAAAATTCTTATTTATTTTCTTTTTTATCTGTGAAATATGATCAGCCTGTAATAAAACTTTTGTTTGTAGGTACAATGTAGCAGCAGTTCTTCTGTATTGAAAAATAGGTTTCATATTCCTGGTTTCTGTTAAATCTTTCTTGCGATCCCGCTTTCTCCCCGGTTGTATATGTAGATTAATCTATATAAGTCACGGTAATGTTTCGCTATCGTCTTTTTCCTTCTCAATATAGATCGAGCTTCTGTAGTCAGCTGAGATATAAAGAAATTTACAGCACGTCTATTGTCGCCGTGTGTTGTCATGGCTACGTCCTCGACGACTTGCAAGACGTTTGCATCAGAGGTAAACATAGTTCTGTACATTTTTTTCTCTTTATATTTACAAAAAACAATTCCTGGCTATTTACTAATTATTGAGATGATATTTGATCTAATCTAATTCATAATCGGCACATAATGGATACAAAGTAGCCAAGCTGTGGTAACTTCTTCTTTTCCAGCATTCTTCAATAAACACACAACCTTTCTATACACAAGCAGCATTACATACACTGTAATACATATCTATATCGACAAGTCAAACGTCATTATATTAATTATACGAGAGAACCTATTGACTTATCACCCCATTATAATGGCATTCCATTAGAAATAGTTTAAGAATTTAACTTCTTTAGTGTGTCATTCATTTAAACTGGACATTTCTCGCAAGCTTAACGTATACAAACGCTTAAAGCCCCAATATACGTAACATTCACCAAAAATTTAGTGTAGAATCACACATAATTATTGAGATATTCTCTAAGATGTAGTTAAAATTAAGTTATTCAAACAATAGTTACCATGACTTTGTGCATAAAGTATTGATATATGAGCAGTTGAAACTCGCTATTTGTAAACACACCTTCATTTTAAACACGCCGCCATCGAAATTACGATTGTTGTCGAACACGTCGGAAAGTTCATGACCTGATCTCGCGAGAGTTGAGGTTTCTACTTATAGAGGAAGCACATGCAGATATGTCTACGGTAAGTTTTTGTTTACAAACATTGTTTGCGAAGTCTTGTCGTAGACTTGAGGTATTACTGTGATAAACATTCAGTTTTTTAGGAAATTATCAGAAGGAATAATTAGTTTAGAAATGATATGACGCACAATTATAACGTAAGAATTCAGAACTGGCCTGATGTATGATTGGAAAGAATGGAAGCGACTGGTGGACGTCTGTACTGTGTCTGCCATGTTTACACGCGGAATATGCGCATGCGCAATGTCATCGCTACGAGCGGTAATGTATGAATTATTGTGGGTCCCACGTTGTTTATTTTCCGATTTTTTTCAATTTTTATTTAAATTGAAAACAGTCAGTTTTATTTTGTTTAATTAAAGGAAAGTATTTGTTTTGTTACATACATTACGGGGAAAATAAGATAAAGTTTGTTTTTTTATAGTGATTTTTACGTATATTGGGGCTTTAAAGGAAAACGAGTCATGTACGTAATACAAAAGAAGGGAGACAACTTCTGTCTATCAATATATACACTAACTTTGATAAGACCGTAACGCATATTTCATTCATTATATTGTTGTGAAGGGGTTCTTTTATCAAATATTGATCCGTTTGGAAACAGTAAAATCTTATTTCAATTTAAATGTTTTCCTGTCCACTCGGAAGATATGACCTTAACGTAGAAATTAAAACTAGACTGATGTCTTCTTGGAATAATCTAATTCTTAATAAAGAAAGTAAATTAAGCAATGTGTTTATAGAAATTATCAACTACTACACATGAAAAAATGGTGGTTATTTCCATGTACAGAAAGTATTAAAACTGTATTAAATGATTGTGGAATTTTCCAATTTGGACAAATAATTTTAACAAAGGGTAATAACTCTGTAATTGAGGTGTCAAATGCCCAGGATTTGGTACACTCCACATCCCCTTAATAAAATTATGTAGTATACACTAAGTTCCGTTGCTTAACTGTGGTTCCGAACACGAAAGGACGGACGGAAAGACGGACGTACGGGCGGACAAGCCGGTGACCATATGCTGCCCCTTTTCAAAATCAACATTTCTCTCTGAGGAAATACTTTAGTTAACTGTTCTAAAGTGTGTTATCATTCCACGATCTGTTTGTTTACAACCCACAAACAAGGAAAACATTTCAACAATTTTATCTCGTGACAATGGAAGGTTAGAGATTAAGTGCTATCTGTTCCCCCCAGGTCTAATGCATATCAATATCCTGGATAGAACGATAATGATGAAAATAAACATCTCATTTACACAAAGAAATAACCATAGGCATAGGATTCTGCCCGGCTTTTTGTCTTCTTGACCTAATCTGTCCTCGAGGTTAGTATTTAACATATAAACAAAACATTATGCCTTTTATAACCCTATTTTTTTAAACAGCATAGCCTCCGGCATTGATTCTACGGTTTGTTGGAAATACTCAAACAGGATATCATATTTTGATATTATTCTCTCAAGTATTTGTTTGGTTCATTAAAATTAAAGAATTATAGTAAAACCATTAAATGTTTTCCTTGAAATAAAACGCACATTCATCTGTCCTGAGTAACGTATATTTTTTTAATTTCCATTAGGACAAGCTGGATAACGCGGTTCGATATATTTGGGTTTTGTTGGGGTTTGGCTCATATTAGCTTTCTGATATGTCTTCTAAACTTTAGGTAGACTGTTTTAAGGACAAGAACTACGTCTTGATGCCAAGTCATACCCAAACCATGCTTATCTTATCACAATTGTATGACGTCATGATAATCACTTTGAAAGTTCAGATTTAATACTTCAAATTTTTTTGAACCACTACACCGTCCTAAACGTCCTGAAGAGTTCTGAGGAAATAAAAAATATATATCGTAAACTTTTCAGGTGTGCTTTTTAATTTGTCATCCCATCATATTGTCCGGTAGGCCTACTTCAATCACGCCAGAGCGACCCAGAACTGGTCAAAATTCAGAAGATCGTTCTGGACGTCTGTATACAGCATAGACAATGTACATGTAAGCTTGGTAACCGATTCTAAACTCACCGCCGAGTTTTATAAGAATTTTTATTGTAAAGATGTAAAGAAAATGCCAAAAATAACAAATATAACTCTCTGATAGGGTGTAATTATGTTCTTTCTTGCTCTGGAAAAGTATTTAACTGTATTTGCAAAGAACATGCAGTAAACATTTGTATCTAAATGGTTTGGAGATGAAGAGTTGCCTTTTCCCCGCTAGATTATTATCACAACAGTTTGATCAACATGACAAGGTTTGGCTTAAAATACATGTATTCTTCACATGATGATTATAGCGTTTTGGCCAATGTGTCACAAAAATGTCATACAAAATTAAATGAGTTGTGTACATGTATTTGACTTAATATTGTAGTGTGAATATTTATGTATCTAGCCGCGTTTCGTCTCAATTTTAAAGGAAGACTTTCGACATTGAGTAAAAAGAATGAGGAAATTGAAAGTATACTTGTCGCCACTCAGTTGATGAAAGTGGTCTGGTCTCCTCACAAAATGATAGGATTTAACATGACCAAATACCACGAAATACACAAAAAAACTTTTGTATATATCATTTATTTTATTGCCAAATAAGTGTAAATTATTTGAAGTACGCCTTTCTGAGAATTGGCAGAAGGACGAAAAATGCATACAGTTGATTGTGGTACGTAATGAGTTTCAAAGTACAAAGGAGAGAGAGAGAGAGCGGGAGAGAGAGAGAAAGGGAGAGAGGGAGAGAGACACACACAGAGAGACACACACACAGAGAGGGGGGGGGAGAAAGGGAGAGACAGAGAGACAGAGAGAGAGAGAGACAGAGAGAGACAGAGACAGAGAGAGAGAGAGAGAGAGAGAGAGAGAGAGAGAGAGAGAGAGAGAGAGAGAGAGAGAGAGAGAGGAGAGAGAGACAGAGATAGAGAGAGAGAGAGAGAGAGAGAGAGAGAGAGAGAGAGAGAGAGAGAGAGAGAGAGAGAGAGAGAGAGAAAGGGGGGTTGGGGTAGGGGTAGGTGTAAAATACATATTTTTTATGTTGATAATAATTTGTATATATGTAGATCGTGCATGCGAAACAGGTGATAAACTGTCCACATGCCTAAACTCACAACATATCAATTTCCATCACTCACTGTACTTTAAATACTTCCTCCTTGTCATTCGTCAATCAAATCGATATTTTTTCTTTAAGAATGAAAAATTGGCTTCATGAAAAATAACAGCGCTTGCTTGTTTTAATTTTAAAGTATTTATTTTTGTTAGCAAGCTTTGCGTAAATGCATTTATTTCTATAAAAAGATGTATACGTATAATAACATATTACGCCGATATGTCTAGCATAAACAATTGTAAACATTTTATGTACTTCCTGAGAGGTCACATGTGTACTTGTTTTTCGTAATCTGATACTTGTCGTCCTTTTAAGTGTCACTTGTATTCTGCCAGTGTGATAACAAACCGGTACGCATTATTGAAGCGAGTTAAAACTCTTATTACAAGTGTAGCTGTAGTGTACCGGGGGCTGTTTCCGTTGCGTCTGTACGCCTACAATAATTTGCATGTATACATGATGTTGTGTGTCCGGATGGAACTCGATGTTTCGGGCTATATACGTTAATTCAAAGTGTCGAGACATGTTTTTTTTATTGTTATTATCATTATTATTTAATTTTAATCATAAAAAATATCGATTCAAAAATACAACGATTGAGATATGATATATACCACTATACCGATGGCTGAATTTCATAGTGCATTTTTATATGTTTATGTATCAAAAGCTTCAGCTGATTGTATCTGTGTAGTAACAGTTTAATACAAGTTCTAACATTTTAAGAGGTAAATATTAAAACAAATTTATCATTTCAAATATTCAAATTATTTGATTAAGCTAGAAAATATCAAGTTATTCTTTCATAGATGGTACTATGATTTCAAATGACTGAATGTGTTTTCTAAAAATGCCTTTTCCGACAAATTCGTTTGGAAAGTTGCATTTCCCGTCGGAGCGCAATAACGGTGAATTACAACTGCTGTACAACTGTATGTATACAGAGCTTATACTTTCACGGATTGCAATACAAATTAGAAATATTTGGAATTTATAGGATTGTAAATGACATTGATCTCTTATTCGATATGGCGGCGGATATACTGTTGAATGGATTATAATTGTTGGAGCCGAATTCGAACTTATAAAAGGCGTGAAAATGTGTGTCAGAATTAAACAATTGAACTGCTATTCTGCGGTATTAATAATCGATGTAAATGCCATGAAAGAATTATGTATCGCTTAAATGCAAACAGATCTTCCTGATGCCTGCTTTTATACAAGTCCTGTCAACATTTTCTATCCTCTTTTTTTCGACGATATAGACCAGCCATCGTTTACTCAATTCTAGGTAAGCTCTAGCCCGGGGTTAGAGGTTAACTCAAAATATATCACTCTGATGTTAACAATATTTAATTCATATTTGAAAATTTTCACTAACCAATGACTCAAATCAATCAAGTGTGATCCGTGTTTTGGCGATCTGTGATATCATGCTTAACTTTAAAATGTATGCGTCACGCTACTTTTGTTTTTATAGATCTTACGTTCTCAGCTACTTCCGGGAGTATCTACTGTTACAAATGTTTCTTCCCGAAAAAAGCTTTGTGTATGTCCATTTTACGAAAGTCATGCACATGATGTCAAGATAGACTTTGGAGCTGTCACAAATGTAACACGGATAGGGTCCATGGTAATCGGTCACCGTAGAAAAAAAAAACAAGCAAGGATGAACATGAGATAAACTGACTTGAATTTTTTTATATCATACGAGAAAATAACTTACTTTCTACTGATATAATTAATGATGGTTACAATAAGGCAAATAAAGAAAACACCTTTTTCAGTAACGTGTATAGATTTATAAACTGAGGGACCACGGCAGGTCATTCGGTAGGGCGGTGATCAACGCAACCTCTGGAGGAGACCAGCGGGTAGTGATCTGACACCCAGGACAAGAGGGAGCTGCCTATGCCGGTTTGTGTTTCTCAGGAAACGCACCGATCTGTGCTGACGTGGTTTTGTCCATGGGCTCCCAGAATGTTGTTCAGCATGGTAGCCACTAGATTCTACAAGGACAGGAGCCGTTGACGGGGCGGTGAACCCAGCAATCAAGTAAACCACGGTTAATACATGATGTACGTTTCCTTCATAATATCATAAACAACCATCCATCATTCCACAAGGATTCTTAATCTGTTTGCTTGATGAGCGTGTCGCCACGTGACCAGTCAGTATCATTTAGAATAGGGTTCTCTCCTGGCAGTACCGAATGGTTACATCGCTGAAGAACATACGGGAGGTCTATTGCATGTTATATGATCAACTGGCTTAAAAAATTTTTTCGAAGAACCTAATATTGTAGCACATCACGGTCAGTTTTATCAGCTTTCTGAGAAGCACAAACCGCAGGAGAAGGATTCGAACCACACACCTGGGATCTGGGCTCGAGAATGCTGGATCTGTGCTTTACCGACGGAGGTGTTGCGATCACTTTTCCGCCTACGCAGAATAGAAACAATATTGAAAATAATAACAAGGCATCAAATAATAAAGATATTTTTAAAGTGAGTTATTATTTTACTATATTTATGATATTTACATTTGTAGTGTGTCCCAATGGCTTCTTTGGAGACAATTGTTCCGAGGTGTGTACATGTTTACCGACTCAGAACTGTGACCCGTACACTGGCGCGTGTACCTGTAAGCCCGGTTTTACAGGACCTGGATGTGTAAATGGTATGTAAGCTGTGTTGGGTTGTTTCAGTGTCTTAATAAACCTTGTAAAACATATCTTGAGAATTTTAATGCTACCTTTTTAAACATGGACTTGGGATATCATTGGCACATGAGCGTAAAGTTACATGAACAGAACATGAAAATATCAGTAACATGTGAATCTCAAAGCCACAAAGAAAGCTTCATAATGTCAATTGTATGTACATCTATTTAATCATGATCTAGAATTTACAGAACCTTGGTTGTCATTGTATGTAAATCCTGTCATACAGGGTCTGGTGTATCATTGTATGTAAATCCTGTCATACAGGGTCTGGTGTATCATTGTATGTAAATCCCGTCATACAGGGTCTGGTGTATCATTGTATGTAAATCCCGTCATACAGGGTCTGGTGTATCATTGTATGTAAATCCTGTCTTACAGGGTCTGGTGTATCATTGTATGTAAATCCTGTCATACAGGGTCTGGTGTATCATTTTATGTAAATCCTGTCATACAGGGTCTAGTGTATCATTGTATGTAAATCCTGTCATACTGTGTCTGGTGTATCATTGTATGTAAATCCTGTCATACTGTGTCTGGTGTATCATAGTATGTAAATCCTGTCATACAGGGTCTGGTGTATCATTGTATGTAAATCCTGTCATACAGGGTCTGGTGTATCATTGTATGTAAATCCTGTCATACAGGGTCTGGTGTATCATTGTATGTAAATCCTGTCATACTGTGTCTGGTGTATCATTGTATGTAAATCCTGTCATACTGTGTCTGGTGTATCATTGTATGTAAATCCTGTCATACAGAGTCTGGTGTATCATTGTATGTAAATCCTGTCATACAGGGTCTGGTGTATCATTGTATGTAAATCCTGTCATACTGTGTCTGGTGTATCATTGTATGTAAATCCTGTCATACTGTGTCTGGTGTATCATTGTATGTAAATCCTGTCATACTGTGCCTGGTGTATCATTGTATGTAAATTCTGTCATACTGTGTCTGGTGTATCATTGTATGTAAATCCCGTCATACAGGGTCTGGTGTATCATTGTATGTTAGCCCCGTCATACTGTGTCTGGTGTATCATTGTATGTAAATCCCGTCATACTGTGTCTGGTGTATCATTGTATGTAAATCCTGTCATACTGTGTCTGGTGTATCATTGTATCTAAATCCCGTCATACTGTGTCTGGTGTATCATTGTATGTAAACCCTGTCATACAGGGTCTGGTGTATCATTGTATGTAAATCCCGTCATACAGGGTCTGGTGTTTCATTGTATGTAAATCCCGTCATACAGAGCCTGGTGTATCATTGTATGTAAATCCTGTCATACTGTGTCTGGTGTATCATTGTATGTAAATCCCGTCATAAAGGGTCTGGTGTATCATTGTATGTTAGCCCCGTCATACAGAGTCTGGTGTATCATTGTATGTTAGCCCCGTCATACAGAGTCTGGTGTATCATTGTATGTTAGCCCCGTCATACAGAGTCTGGTGTATCATTGTATGTTAGCCCCGTCATACAGAGTCTGGTGTATCATTGTATGTTAGCCCCGTCATACAGAGCCTGGTGTATCATTGTATGTTAGCCCCGTCATACAGGGTCTGGTGTATCATTGTATGTAAACCCCGTCATACAGGGTCTGGTGTATCATTGTATGTTAGCCCCGTCATACAGAGCCTGGTGTATCATTGTATGTTAGCCCCGTCATACAGGGTCTGGTGTATCATTGTATGTAAATCCGGTCATACAGGGTCTGGTATATCATTGTATGTTAGCCCCGTCATACAGGGTCTGGTGTATCATTGTATGTTAGCCCCGTCATACAGGGTCTGGTGTATCATTGTATGTTAGCCCCGTCATACAGAGTCTGGTGTATCATTGTATGTTAGCCCGGTCATACAGAGCCTGGTGTATCATTGTATGTTAGCCCCGTCATACAGTGTCTGGTGTATCATTGTATGTTAGCCCCGTCATACAGAGTCTGGTGTATCATTGTATGTTAGCCCCGTCATACAGAGCCTGGTGTATCATTGTATGTTAGCCCCGTCATACAGAGCCTGGTGTATCATTGTATGTTAGCCCCGTCATACAGAGTCTGGTGTATCATTGTATGTTAGCCCCGTCATACAGAGTCTGGTGTATCATTGTATGTTAGCCCCGTCATACAGAGCCTGGTGTATCATTGTATATTAGCCCCGTCATACAGAGCCTGGTGTATCATTGTATGTTAGCCCCGTCATACAGAGTCTGGTGTATCATTGTATGTTAGCCCCGTCATACAGGGTCTGGTGTTTCATTGTATGTTAGCCCCGTCATACAGAGCCTGGTGTATCATTGTATGTTAGCCCCGTCATACAGAGTCTGGTGTATCATTGTATGTTAGCCCCGTCATACAGAGCCTGGTGTATCATTGTATGTTAGCCCCGTCATACAGAGTCTGGTGTATCATTGTATGTTAGCCCCGTCATACAGAGCCTGGTGTATCATTGTATGTTAGCCCGGTCATACAGAGTCTGGTGTATCATTGTATGTTAGCCCCGTCATACAGGGTCTGGTGTATCATTGTATATTAGCCCGGTCATACAGAGTCTGGTGTATCATTGTATGTTAGCCCCGTCATACAGAGCCTGGTGTATCATTGTATGTTAGCCCCGTCATACAGAGTCTGGTGTATCATTGTATGTTAGCCCCGTCATACAGAGTCTGGTGTATCATTGTATGTTAGCCCCGTCATACAGAGTCTGGTGTATCATTGTATGTTAGCCCCGTCATACAGAGTCTGGTGTATCATTGTATGTTAGCCCCGTCATACAGAGTCTGGTGTATCGTTGTATGTTAGCCCCGTCATACAGGGTCTGGTGTATCGTTGTATGTTAGCCCCGTCATACAGGGTCTGGTGTATCATTGTATGTCAGCCCCGTCATACAGAGTCTGGTGTATCATTGTATGTTAGCCCCGTCATACAGAGTCTGGTGTATCATTGTATGTTAGCCCCGTCATACAGAGTCTGGTGTATCATTGTATGTTAGCCCCGTCATACAGAGTCTGGTGTATCATTGTATGTTAGCCCCGTCATACAGAGTCTGGTGTATCATTGTATGTTAGCCCCGTCATACAGAGTCTACAGGGTGGTGTATCATTGTATGTTAGCCCCGTCATACAGAGTCTGGTGTATCATTGTATGTTAGCCCCGTCATACAGAGTCTGGTGTATCATTGTATGTTAGCCCCGTCATACAGAGCCTGGTGTATATCATTGTATGTTAGCCCCGTCATACAGAGTCTGGTGTATCATTGTATGTTAGCCCCGTCATACAGAGTCTGGTGTATCATTGTTTGTCAGCCCCGTCATACAGAGACTGGTGTATCATTGTTGTATGTTAGCCCCGTCATACAGAGTCTGGTGTATCATTGTATGTTAGCCCCGTCATACAGAGTCTGGTGTATCATTGTATGTTAGCCCCGTCATACAGAGTCTGGTGTATCATTGTATGTTAGCCCCGTCATACAGAGTCTGGTGTATCATTGTATATTAGCCCCGTCATACAGAGTCTGGTGTATCATTGTATGTTATTCCCGTCATACAGAGTCTGGTGTATCATTGTATGTCAGTCCCGTCAAACAGAGCCTGGTGTATCATTGTATGTTAGCCCAGAGTCATTCATTGTATGTTAGCCCCGTCATACAGAGCCTGGTGTATCATTGTATGTTAGCCCCGTCATACAGAGTCTGCTGTATCATTGTATATTAGCCCCGTCATACAGAGCCTGGTGTATCATTGTATGTTAGCCCCGTCATACAGAGTCTGGTGTATCATTGTATGTTAGCCCCGTCATACAGAGCCTGGTGTATCATTGTATGTTAGCCCCGTCATACAGAGTCTGGTGTATCATTGTATGTTAGCCCCGTCATACAGAGCCTGGTGTATCATTGTATGTTAGCCCCGTCATACAGAGCCTGGTGTATATCATTGTATGTCAACCCGGTCATACAGAGCCTGGTGTATATCATTGTATGTTAGCCCCGTCATACAGAGTCTGGTGTATCATTGTATGTTAGCCCCGTCATACAGAGCCTGGTGTATCATTGTATGTTAGCCCCGTCATACAGAGTCTGGTGTATCATTGTATATTAGCCCCGTCATACAGAGCCTGGTGTATATCATTGTATGTTAGCCCCGTCATACAGAGCCTGGTGTATCATTGTATGTTAGCCCCGTCATACAGAGTCTGGTGTATCATTGTATGTTAGCCCCGTCATACAGAGCCTGGTGTATCATTGTATGTTAGCCCCGTCATACAGAGCCTGGTGTATATCATTGTATGTTAGCCCCGTCATACAGAGTCTGATGTATCATTGTATGTTAGCCCCGTCATACAGAGCCTGGTGTATCATTGTATGTTAGCCCCGTCATACAGAGCCTGGTGTATCATTGTATGTTAGCCCCGTCATACAGAGTCTGGTGTATCATTGTATGTTAGCCCCGTCATACAGAGCCTGGTGTATCATTGTATGTTAGCCCCGTCATACAGAGCCTGGTGTATCATTGTATGTTAGCCCCGTCATACAGAGCCTGGTGTATCATTGTATGTTAGCCCCGTCATACAGAGCCTGGTGTATCATTGTATGTTAGCCCCGTCGTACAGAGCCTGGTGTATCATTGTATGTTAGCCCCGTCATACAGAGCCTGGTGTATCATTGTATATTAGCCCGGTCATACAGAGTCTGGTGTATCATTGTATGTTAGCCCCGTCATACAGAGCCTGGTGTATCATTGTATGTTAGCCCCGTCATACAGAGCCTGGTGTATCATTGTATGTTAGCCCCGTCATACAGAGTCTGGTGTATATCATTGTATGTTAGCCCCGTCATACAGAGTCTGGTGTATCATTGTATGCTAGCCCGGTCTAATAGGGTCTGGTGTATCATTGTATGTTAGCCCGTCATACAGAGTCTTCTGTGACATTAAAATTTAAACACGATAAAAAAATTCTGGTGTTCAAGTGCAATAGGACTTGCCTTCCTTGCCACCAAATGTCATCTTAATTTATTCCAATCTATGACCAACATATTACCATTTTTGGTGTGTTGACCGTTTGATGTATTTTAGTCAATTACTCTTTTCTCGAAGTAGTCAGAGCTAACCTTGCAGCAGCCTGCATACCATTTTTTATTCACGGGAATATTAGCACTGTTCAGAATGTGCGCATGTACTTGACGTTGTCCTAAAATTGGTTGATATATGAAAATTACGATATGTGTTTAATTATGGGGCTGCTACACCTCTCCGTCTAGATTTTGACTTTTCTTTGCCTCCTGGGTTTAACATTTAGCATCACTGACGAGTCCTGGAAGGACGAAACAGCTGTATGATGTAGCATCACTGACGAGTCCTGGAAGGACGAAACAGCTGTATGATATAGTTTAATAATTGTTGGGCTGTACTGTGTCTAACCAAATTTGTATTAAAGGTGCTTGTGTGTCTTTTGTAAAATCCTTCATCAATCCCTGTAAACATAAAAATATTCAAGGAGCACAGAATAACAAGAACTGGTTAAATTTCTTGATTTTATCTAATAAATTTTCTGTTGTCCTTCTTGTCTTCATCTAATGGGCATCTGTTTTTTTTGTTGCAGTATGTGATCCGAAAACCTACGGCATAAACTGCGAGAAAACGTGCAACTGTGACTGGAACAACACCATATCGTGTGAAGGAGCTACAGGGGACTGTTGGTGTCGGGGAGGCTGGACGGGTCTATCCTGTGAAACACGTAAGAATCATAAATTACAACAGAAGATTGAATGAGTTGAGTTTTCTCAAGGATGTGATAATTTTATTGACATTCGTGTCGTTACATCACTGTCTAACTACGTTTAGAAAATACAATTCTAGATATGCATGGAAATAGTTAAATTGCAAGACTTAATCATAGCACAAATTTGAACATTATTTGTTTCTTTAATATCTATTGATCTTGTATGAAGAAGAGATTATACTATGGTGTAAAGAAATGGGTATTTGAATTGTACATTTTAACCAGCATGGATTTACAAAAACGTGCATTATCGCTTGCTTTAAGACTTTGTGGGATTATCTCAATCACTAAATCTATTTCGATCTGTTTGTCATATTTGTGGACATATAAATTCATTAATTAAGAGTAACCACTAATTCTGCGAAAATAAAACTCTCGCAAAAATGCTTTTACATTTGCACAAATAGAATATATGAAATCCACAATTCTTGATGCAGTTCGATTTAGGGGATCGCAAAATCCATATTCTGAACCCCTACAAAACCCATTGGAATTCAAACGTATCGAAAAGGCATGTATGTATTGATAGCTGATGAAGAAAGATGTATGCTAACACGCTCTGTTCGCATTAAAAAAACATTTACTCTTATATTTCATATCTTTCTCCTTGTATGTATGTATATTTTTCATCTTTGCTTTAATGATAAAATGCCCGTGTGTGTGTAAGGAATATCACGATATTGGCCAATCAATGACTTTTCAACTTATTATACTTATTTATTATAGAAATGTACCTCAGATGTTGTTTTCTGTTGTTCAGAAATTTTCGTGGTTTTACCAAAAGCTTGGAGATGAAATGGACGATGATAAAGTTTTTTGATTTTATTTTCAAGGTTTCAATATCTTGCGATTTGAACTCATCCTCAAAACTGGCGGAAACTTGAACCATGGGAAATAAATATGATTGGAAATCATTCTACATCGTTCAGGATGAAATATTTGTCATTGCAAAATAATTCGATTTTTTAACCTTTGTCGTGTGGCGCTTTGCACTTTTGTTCGAGTTTGCAACAAATACCTTTTATTATTTTTCATCTTGCGTTATTCTACAATTTTGTACAATGTACAACAACTTCTCAATAAAAATAAACTTCCCAACTGAATCTTATTGTGCCTGCTATCGTTGTATCGTACGAACTTTAAACAATTGTCTCCTTTACCAGAGTGTCCATCTGGATATTTCGGATACGACTGTAGCAGTGAGTGTAACTGTTCTACAAATCAGACGTGTGATTTGGAGACTGGAGAGTGCGCATGCGCTACCGGATATGCTGGAATCAACTGTACAGAAAGTAAGATTGATTCATTTTCCAATTATTTCATTAATTCTTGAGTTTAATTATTGCTATACTAGATACTACCATAATCACCATGATATTATCAGAAGTTCTGATATCAATTACAAATATGTACACTCGTCGAATCTCTAACCTCGAGTTTGGCACCTTGAGATTCTGAATTCAAATATAGATATAAATAAATACATAAGTAAAATATTTTGCTCTGGTAGCTTGGATTAAGAAACATATTTTTATCACCTTGGTGTCTTTTTTATTATTTAAGGAATGGTAGCGTCATCACAAATCCAAGATGAACTTCCGGATTATCTGTTGATAGTAATACAAGTGGTCCTCGCCATTATAGTGGTCACTGTTATAATGGCCTTTATAGTTCATTTTGTCCGAAAAAAGAATATCTCTAAGTAAGTATATAGTTTTCAATTTATTTATTTATTTATTAATGGTACCTATGTGTATAAATTGAATGTCTCTGTACATTTCTGTAGGGCTTTGCAGTGATTAAAAAGGCAAATAAAATTCAATCTATAGCGAAGATATGGTTGAAACGGCTGTGATTCCGTAACTGTGATGTAAAACGATGTGTTGTCCAAACAGTCTCCATGTATAACCATTCCAGGCGAACACTATATTTAAAGGGGATTCTCGTGCAAAATTTTGAAAAATAATAAACCCACTGATATAGAACATTTTATTGTTATCAATTAATCCCTAGTTTTCAACTCAGAAACAGATAGAAAACACCGATTTCTGCAATCAGAAACAGGAGAGAACGCCGTGTTCTCAAATCACAAACAGGAGAGAACACCGTGTTCTCAAATCAGAAACAGTAGAGAACACCGTGTTCTCAAATCAGAGACAGGAGAGAACGCCGTGTTCTCAAATCAGAGACAGGAGAGAACGCCGTGTTCTCATATCAGAAACAGGAGTGAACGCCGTATTCTACAATCAGAGACAGTAGAGAACGCCGTGTTCTCAAATCAGAGACAGTAGAGAACGTCGTGTTCTCAAATCAGAAACAGGAGAGAACGCCGTGTTCTCATATCAGAAACAGGAGAGAACGCCGTGTTCTCATATCACAAACAGGAGAGAACGCCGTGTTCTCAAATCAGAAACAGGAGAGAACGCCGTGTTCTCAAATCAGAAACAGGAGAGAACGCCGTGTTCTCAAATCACAAACAGGAGAGAACGCCGTGTTCTCAAATCACAAACATGAGAGAACTTCGTGTTCTCAAATCTTAAACATGAGAGAACGTCGTGTTCTCAAATCAGAAACAGGAGAGAACGCCGTGTTCTCAAATCACAAACAGGAGAGAACGCCGTGTTCTCAAATTACAAACATGAGAGAACGTCGTGTTCTCAAATCAGAAACAGGAGAGAACGCCGTGTTCTCAAATCACAAACAGGAGAGAACGCCGTGTTCTCAAATCACAAACAGGAGAGAACGCCGTGTTCTCAAATCACAGACAGGAGAGAACGTCGTGTTCTCAAATCACAGACAGGAGAGAACGCCGTGTTCTCACATCAGAAACAGGAGTACTCGATAAGTTTGTCTAGCTCAGTCACCACATTTTATTTACTTATGTTCTTTTAAAATCACACTACAATATTTTGTCTACTAATTTCGTTCTGTATTTCGACAGATCTCATGATTGCACAGACGGCAGTGTGACAGGTAATTTCACTACAGTTATATAGAGATAAGACGTGGTTTTGTTTAAATTTAAACAAAGGGAGTATCTCTGGGAGGTCAAAATCAAATTTGTTATCTATTTTTGTTCGCTTCAGTTTTAAGGGTTTGTTATTTTAAAAATCAATAAACAATTGTAATTGAAGTATCAAAGACAAATAATTTCTTTTATATATTTTACGACTATTTATTCACTAATCTACTGCATTGCAAATGCTTCGTATCTTATCCTAGTCAACATCTCTCTGGTGATAACTTATATCATTTTATCAATTTTAAGTTTACAATGTACACGACAGTTGCTGTTAAAGGGATTTTAATTTCACAATGTAAAATGTTACATTTTCCAGGTAATACAAATACCATCCTAGCTGATTACTATAGTAACCTGTCTGTGAAAGAACTGCAAAAGAAGCGAAAACAACATGAACGTCATAGTCCTAGACGGTCTCCGGCTCCAAATGGGAGTCTTTATACAGAGGTCGACAAACCAAGCGGGAAAAAACCCAAGTTATCGCCGAGTCAGGAGTCGGGCGTTGTGTTCTTAAAACGAACAAGCATCAAAGACAGTGACACTGGCAACTTAGTTGAAAATGGAAACACAAATGTATGTCTGGAAGGCAAGGAGCAATCCGAGGTTGGTGCATACGTAAACCAAGTAGCACGAATGGATGGTACTTACGACAAGCTGGGGAAAGACAGACAAATGAACGAATTATCGAAACCCGGAAAGGATTACTACGATCACATGAAAATTAATCATAACAAAACGGGGAACTCCGATGACGCATATGATGAACTTGAAAAGAGGTCAGGTAGAGAAAATCTCGATAGAAATATTGACGACGAGTATGACCACGCCCAAGATTTCAATTAGGCAAGCACAAAAGAAATTACAAAATTGTCTAAATATATCAAGGCTGCTTACGTTTTGAGAGACCGATTGAGCCAATAGTTTGTTCTCTCTGGGCCTGTATTGTGTCTGTACTCATGTGTTTGTATATTGTTATAAATGTTTTATGTTGTTTCTCTCCAGCATACGATGAGTCAATTGACTTAAGGTAATAAAGAACTGGATGTTGTAGATTGAATTATACGTATGCATCTGGAAACGAATTGGAAGTTATGCTTGGAATAAAAGTTAGTTTAACTCTTTAGTAATCTACAATATATTCTAGAAATCAGTAAAACAAAAAACAAGAAAAAAAACCCAAAAAGTTTTTTTTTAAAAATGTAATAATAGAATAAAAAGCAGACAGAAAAAAAAACAAAAAACAAAAAAAACCAAAAAAATGAAAAATGAAACATGTCGCCCATATTGCCCTCAAGTGTTTCCGTTCATCTTTACTTCGCTATTTATGATACATTGTATAAATTTTATGATCAATGTTTCAAGTGTTCCAGTTAATCACGGAACAGTTGTGATATATACATATGTTGTAACACCAGTCTATATTTTATAAATATATCTGCTATTATTTTGTACATTTCCATATCTCTATAGTAACATTGTACACAATGATTATCAGCTGTAGAAATAAGATTTCCTTACGGTAGTACACATTAATGTTTACAGTAGTTAACATGTATGTTTCTATATTCTAGACAGATGAATGTCTTTGGTAATTCTATTACATTAAGTAATGGCTTTTTTTTTTTTTTTTTTTGATCAGAGGAGATGAAGTTAGATATGGAACACTATCTATCATTTAATGATATCTACACAGTATATATACGTGTACATATGTGGTAGTTGTTTATGTACAATATAGTAATTATTCTTTAATTAATTGATATTTTTATATATGTTTATAGCCGACATATCATTTTACAATAAAATGTAGAACAATATACTTGTCATTTACTGTGATTCTTTTCCGCAAATTTACGATATCACGGAGAAATCAAACTGTCGACTTCGAAATAACGAAGTTCGACTGTAGTTGACGTGAAAATTAACCAATTATTGTTTTGACTGCGACATTCTGTATTTACTATCAACACTTATCCAGCAGAAAAACAAATAGACTCATTTTCACTTAAGAGAGCATGAAACAAAAAACAAAAAAATACTTCCTGTGACAGACCTTGAAGTATCTCCTAGACGAACATGAAGCATGTCACTACACATATAATGGCCTCATATGGATGAAATATGATACCCTTTTCCAAAGACAAGTAAATGCGCTTTATTTTGAACAGTGCCTCCGTGCATACGAATTAAATCGTGGCGTGCTGGTTTACATAGGATACAATCGCCAGAATACATCAAAACACCAATGACATAGGAAACTGCGATAGGCATTCAACAATAGATGACGTATTTAGCACATTTACCAGGATTCGGCGATTGATGACGTAGTAAACAATGACATTTCGTATGCATCAATTGATGACGTATTTAAACACAATTAATGGGATTCAACTATGGATGTCGTAGTAGACAAAGACCAGAATATATCAATTGATGACGTATTTTTAACAATTATCGAGATTCAATGCAGTAAACAAAGGAAGGAATACATCAACTGATGACGTTTAACACAATAACCGGGATTCTGCGATTGATGACGTATTAAACAACGATGTTTTAAGCATCATAATCCAACCACTTGTACAGATTTATAAGTGATCATAACAAAACCGTGTAATAAATATATGTAAAAAAAATATTACAAACTTTTCTGTCTGCAAACAGGGGACATAACTCTCGCTGATATTACATTAGTCATCGTGCATGAAAAATCCCTAAATTACAATTAATGCTACTAAGCTTGGATTAAAAAGTCTTCCGCTTCCTTAGATACGATGACCGGAAGATATCGTTAGCATAGGGGTTAGGTATCGGAGATATTCTAACTATGTATATGTGTGTATATTTTGGACGTTGTAACACAGTTAACAAAAGGCAGATTTTGACTCGTGCCCTGTCCCAGCCTGTCTAGCCATTATATCACCAAGACATCCCAAACAGAATGTGTGGAAGCTGTACTGAAAGACAGCAGGAATTTTCTCGGCAAGATCATTGTGACAAATTGTCTAATTACGTAATATGATCAACGTACATACATACGATTTTGGGGACTACTTGACCATGTTCAAAATTATATTTTTTATGTAGATATATTTTTTGCATTTAACTCGTGTTTTTAATCAAATTACATTTTATTGCAACCACACATACATTTAACACTTTTTTCAAAATAAATTTTCTTCTCTTTAATCATACAATTCCTCATTCACAACGTGGCCGAGATGTACCGGTAGACTATTTTCCTCGGAGTGTGACGTGCAATTGTTTTCGTTGCGATCACATTTATGTTTAGTGTCTAGAGTGCAAAACATACCTAGATTTATGTAAAACTTTTTTATATTTTAATCACCATCTTAAATACAACAACTTGGGATAGTTTTTTGTCCGTTATAAAGGGCCTTCGGCGTCCATCGGCCAAAGGGATTATCGAGACACCTAAATTTACACCACCGCGCTCAATTTTACTTTATATACCTTTGTATTTGTTTTATGTTCTGTGTATGTGATATAATCTATGTAACACTTGTGTCTCGATAAAGGGGCAGGTTGCCTCGAAATTTGACAATTCGCTTGTCCGTACCGTTGTTATTACTTCATTGATCATAAGTGTACTTTGATTTTTTTTAAAATTTGAATTGTTAGATTTAAGTCAGGAAAGATCCGTAAAACTGGGGATAGGATCAGTTATTGACAAAACAAATGATAACAGATATTAAAAAGAGCTTTAACTAGATATTTTTATAATAATAATCTGCATGTACAGAATACACCATGTAAGCAGACATGGTATGTACAAAAATATATTTGTGTTAGCACGGTAACCCAGCTCAGAGACTGCAGCTTGTTATTTGTTGTACATATCTTATAAACAAAACACAACAGAGAAAAGAAATGTTGTCAAATGGTCATTCATTAAATGACAGGAACATTTCAAATACAACCATGATATTAATCACTGTTGTTATATAATATATAGATCTGAATGACATTAACTTCAGTCTATATGTACAACAAAAAGATGGGGTACAAATTATCGGCACCGATGTGGGGCGCAAGATACATATGCATAGAGGGATACATGATATGTATTTGTATTTGTATAAACGGATTGGTTTTTAAATACACAAAGTGGACGGAAATAGTATATAAGTATGTTCATAGTCGGTACTGATACTGAAGTCAGCGACATTGTTTTCCTCTTTATTTAAGTACCATACAAAGTTTAATTAGTTCAACTGAATTTATATCGGTTATATATATCAAGAAGAATATATATATATATATATAATAAAAAAAATTAATTTAAATTCGCTGATAAGTCGAAGAATAAAAACGTGTTCAAAAGGCACGCTCAAGTGTATTGAACTTATCTCGTAACTGACATCAGTTGTCTATTGCAATTTTTATGTCGTTAAATCAGATGTTGAATAATTGTTTTTTATCTTTTACACTTTGTACTTTCTAAGCTCATATGCAGTTCTTCCTAACACTCTTACCAACTAATTAATATTTACAAGGATTATAATGAGGTGTGAGATGACGTCACTGCGTGTTGTGTATTCGTAAGGAGTGTTTATCAAGCTATGGTGAATCAGTGATACGACAAAAAGCAGATTTTATTTCCCGGGATTTGTGTTGTTAAGTATAAGATACTTGACAAACAACGACAGTCTTCGTATCTCGATTTACATAGGACGATCATTTTAACCTCGTGTTTTATTTCCTGGTCTATGTTAGCGTTCACTCACATGACATGGACTCACCATATCCGATGTTTACTTTGAAAAGTAAAGTATCTGCTTGGCACTGAAGGAAGGCCGGTTTCTCGATCAGGTACGTGACACATAAAAGTACGTCTGCTTTCGAAGTAAATAAGACATTATTCTCCAGGGAAGCAGACATAACTAAACACACTGGCTGTTGATGTGAGTTCATTAACACCATAGATACCATGTGTGCAAGCTCCAGTTCAGCGAGGAAATCAAGGGCTGAATTCGAACGCCACGGTAACGTAATATCATACTCCTCAGTAATATTGTATATATATAGCCTTTACATTATGTTACAAGAGAACACAAGTTTTAAACACCATGACACACCACAGGGATGTATAGGGTTACATATATAAAGGGCAGCCTTGAGTGAGGAAGACATTCCGATCAGTATCAGAAGTGTCTTAGTAGCGGTTTTTTGTCAACCCCAAGTTAGGCTAGCTGTCATTGTTTTTTAAGTAGTATTTGCTTCTATGGTTGATAGAATGCAATTACAGTGTCTTGGAAATTTTTGTTGAGTATTATTGTCATTTGTGTTTTTAAGTCATGGCTTTGACTCTTTGATATATATAATAAATTTAATGTCAACATTTTGGTGGCCAGCCATTTTCATTCAATTTTGTTGTCTGCGTTTTCAATTTTGTTAAGACCACTTTCTGCAAAAGTGGTCTTTTGGTCTTAATTGAGGTTATGACCACAAAGAACCGTAACTCTGTTTAAAATAAAGAGTATATATATCATAAAGTAATGTACATGTATATTATTCAACAATAATAACTAATAATAATAAACTAAAATGTTGAATTTTATGAAATGCATGTAAAAAAGACAAAATTGCTGAATTGACAGAAGAATAATGATGTTTTCACAATAAATTTGCAAACACATAATCTTTATCAGTGTATCACTCAGTACAACACATTTTTTTTTACTTAAAAAAAAGAGTCCAGTGCACAATATTGCGAAGAGCTACGGATCTGGACAGCCTCCCCTTTCATACGTCCTTTTATAGCGATACCTCGTTTCGTTTCCGTGGTTTCGTCTTTGCTTGATAAAGTTCATCGGAGTTTTGTGACAGAGAAAATGTGTCGTAAAAAAAATGGAACACATACACGTTTTTTATTGTTCAAACGATATCGAGAGTGCAACATTGCTACAAAAACAGTTAAAAACCCTCGACAACGTGTGCGCGTGCAAACCAAAGAATATCGGCCGAAACGACTACATAATTCACTTTTGGGTATGCATGGCTTCTAAGGTGTTTATATACCTACCGATCTATCAATATATAATTAACAAACAACAGATCGCTATTAAAACGTGTCTAGCACGCGGTTTCGGACGGGTAGGCCAAGTTAATCCGATAACGATGTTTACTTCGTTTAACGCCACCTGGTGACAGGGTCGGTAACCCGTGACGAAAACAATAGTCGTGAATGACACACGTTCGCGGTTCACTGCCCAACAGGTTAACTTTAATCACTGGTCAGACCGTGGTCGTAATTGTGAGGTCAATTATCGTTAATAAGTGGTCATTGGGACTGTAGGAAGTGGTCGTTATACGGAATAGAGGGGTGGTCGTAATACTGAAGCGACCAATACAAAGATATATAGTGGAAAAAAACGGGACTGAAAAAAAGTGCCCGTAATAGCGGGGTGGTCGTAATTTTGAGGTGGTCGTTAGGTGAGGTTTCACTGTATATATATATATACCTAAATTTACACCACCGTTCTCGATTAAAGTTGATCTGTTTTATGTTAGCTGTATGTGATGGAATTGATGTAATATTTGTGTCTTTATAAATGGACAGATTGCAATCTTTTGGGTCGCAAGTGGTAGACACTGCTGGTAGCCTTTTAGTTTTTTTAATCCCCAAGGTTTGCCTTAACTTGCATGCCATTCATTCGAATAGCAATTCAGAATACACATATGTACTTAACATTTTCTGATTTATGAATATTACGAAATTCATTTAATTAAAGGGATTGTACATCTCCTTGTAGAAGATTTGGACTTTCCTTTCGATCACTTTGGGTTTTCCTTGTTTGGCAAGAAAATTGAATTCTTTATTGTGTTTTAGATCTATGAAAAAATATGCCTATGGCTCAATATGGATTCAAATGTCATCAACACATGATGATAGCTAGTTCCCTAAAACTTACAATGGTATGAATCTTTCCTGAATGAATGAAGGACTTACTGGTAGAATATTTATTCTTATTGACTAAGAAGGTCGCCCTTTCAGATGGAATGAAATCGATCGGGCCTAATGGCATGTTTATCATTGATATCATCAGCACTTAAGAATGGATTTTTTTTTTCAAAATAACAAATTAGTTATATGTTATAAACAAATTAGTTATATGTTATAAACAAACTTTGTTTTTGTGCGTGCATAAAATGTTGCGCAAACCTCATTGTCATTGTTACCAGTTTATGATTTGATATACATTGCTAAGATATAATCTAGAGAGTAGAAATAGCAAGCATGCACTTTCAACAATGACAAATTTCCACCAAGCTATTTGATATGTGAATTTTTCTTTTTTGGATAGCAACATCCTTTTTGCACCCTAACCTAATTTCAATGAATTTAACCTTATATTACTGTAAGATTTTGTTAACATGTCGGTATTTTCTTTGATATTTTTCAGGATATTCTCTCCGATTTCGATTTCTGATCCTAATGAATATCATCACAACGAGAAAGGCATCCATGTCAGTACAAAATTGTACGATGTGTTTGGTTGTGGTATACACCTTTGTCATATTGGCAGGACTTGATGTTTCTCATGCTACAACCACTAAACCGAAAACAGGGACAAACAACGTAATGATTTCAAACGGAAGTTCATCTGGACAAGGGGACAACCCTACTTTACCATCAGATGCAGAGACCGACAATTTCTTGAAACCTAAAAATTGTACACGGATAAAAATGTGAGAAAATTACTGACTTGAATATTTTACAAATATTGATGAATGAACCATCACTGATAACGTTAAATTCCCTAGTTAATCAGCCTACTGTATTTCTAGAACATTCAATTTGTGAAAATGTGAAAATACATCGTCAAATGTCATTGTTGGCGTTGTATTACTGGTAAGTCAAGAATATTATGTAAATGTTTATATCTTGTTGCGAACATGTGTCAACATAATCAAAAGCATGAAATGTTTTGTTATACATAAAAGACCGTGACATAAAAAAAAACTATTTCTGTGAGACAAATGATTTAATCTGATCACAAGATGATATGTATAAAGTGTTTAATCGTCTAGTTTCGTCGTACAAATTATGAATATAATGATATCAATGATACACAGATGTAGATTTTTTTATCAATTCAGGACGTCCGCTACCTTTCAAGGGTCGTATATTGGCTCTTGTGTTTCACAGAAGAAAACCTGCACCTCTTTTCTGATTTTTTGGAAAAAATGTCGTCAGAAGGATGTGTGAGTATTATTCCGCAGTTTAAATATCTAAATTTAACTATATATAAAACTTATAAATACTTATGTCATTAGTTCAACTGAGTACACTTTGTACATATATGGAACTCAGTTTAAAGCTAAAAAAAAAGACCATACGATTAAAATAAAAACCAACCGGCATTACTTAAAAAAAGCAATAACAACGAAAACACCAACATGTTAACAAAATAAAAACGTAACACAGATTCGAAAAAAGACTGGGACAAATATAAACATAACGATTTACAATGACACTTCTCAAGAATTGAAAGGACAGCAAAACTAGTTGTTACGAAATGGTAAACGTCTTCTTCTCCAAGTACACCCACACATTTCGTTGATAAAATTCAATGTGCTAGCAAAGATCTCATATAGATAAGTATTTATGGAAAATCAATCATGACTGCATTAAAGAACAGCCGTCATGGATCGTTGTTATACTTGAATATATTCTGAGCGCTTTTATGTATTTTCAGGACTACTACGTGTTTGAAATATCAAATAAAAACCAAGACAGTAACTTCTATGGAAGCTACGTGCTGTGAAGGTTTCGTGCCTTACAATGATACCGCCGCGTTTTGTATTAAAGGTACGAATAATGCAAGTTGTTGAAAAATGATGGAATGAAATATAAAATAGCATGAAGTTTTCAATTTACGTATCATCCAAATCCCCACGATAGTGTTCAGTTGGAATTAGTAAAGGGATTAAAAAAAATAGAAAAACAATTTGTTTCAAGTATGAGGAAAGCTGTTGAAGGAACATTTTAGTATAATGGTTTGTGAGGATAAGTACAGGAAATGATTTACAATTTAACCTGCAATTGGAATAATTTTGTACCATTGAAGAACGGATATGAATACACCAGCTACATTCGAGATGATTTGAAAGTTACCTTTTCCAAAGCGAAATAATTATTTGGCGATAATGATGTCTTGCATATGTTATATTTATCTACACAACTCGATAAGTACGTAATAAATAATCTTCCTTATTCATGAAAACAAAACCCCTTCAAGTTTTGTTGAAACGATTGAATATCTAAAATAGATCGAATGGATTCTCCTTTTTGAATTTTGTCAATTAGTGTAGTCAAAGAGAATTAAATATCCTTTACTCATTATCAATATCCTTTACTCGACATTATCTATGTCTTTCCTATTTTCACATCGGTGTTCCTAACAGTTTCCTTATTTTCATTCGTACAGAACTAACACAAATATGGATTTCTGACATTTATATAAAACACATTTATTTTCATGATAAATTTAATTATCTTTTATGAAGGATGTGAAACTGGTAAATATGGAGAAAACTGCACTCTTGACTGTAACTGTACGGGCAATACCCGACCAGATTGTGATTTGACTTCAGGCCAATGTAAATGTACGGAAGGTTGGACAGGACCAAATTGTACTGATGGTAAGAAATCATAATTACGCTTCTCGATTGTTAGTGGCCTTTTTGCAACATATTTGATGGCACAGAAAACATTGTAGGCAATTTCAGACATTTTGCAGTTCTTAAACTATTCAATCAAAGCAATCCTTTTTTTTCTATATCAATTTTCAATTACAAGGAGATAAAAAAAATAAAATAGTAGAAAATGGTTCTATCGTGCAGAAATGGTTTTCAATTTGATGCAAAACATGTAGTGAAATCGTCATAACATTATTCCGATTTTTAAAACTTTTATCTATGGTGACAAACTGATAAAACAAAATAAAACCAAATGTATTTTCAGTTTGTGACGAAGGGTTTTACGGTTACAAATGTGAGAACACGTGTCCATGTGAGAACAATAGCACGTGTAATCACGTGAATGGAACATGCAACTGCACATCTCCGGGATGGACAGGTGACACGTGTAATACAGGTATTTGTTATTTATAAACCGCTTTGTATTCATCACATTTTATCATAGTAGATACACTTTGATGTGATTTTCAAAGCACATGACTATACAAATCCTATTAGTACCTCAATACGGTATCGCCTAAGGCGTCGCCTGTGGTGAGACACCATCTTGCCCTGAATTTGGTATTTTGTAACACTTTGTATAATGGTAAATGGTAATATGAGGGCGTTACAACATAACATCATATCTTACGGTACAATCTCGTGGGAGTTACTTGATTGGTAGTGATTTCAGGTTTAATAGAACAACAGAAAAATCGTAACGAAATATGCTTTGTCATGATTAATATCAATATGGCTAGATAGTTCCTAACTTCAAATATCAAGTATATATAAACATTAACTTTTTAAAAGCACACCAATACATGTTTCAGATGAGTAAATAAAATTTGTCTTGATATCGTTCATAAAGGAAAACAGTATTCTTCCTGTGGCCAAAGACAGCCCTGTATTTATCTGTTATAGAGATATCAACAGCGCAGACATCACTGCGGTCCGGATATCTTTCTCATTGTACAGTCAATGTATCCTTGTTTTGATGTACTGTACTAATATGACTAATTAGGGAAATAAATCCAGAAACGGCACCATCCGGAAATTTGAGTGGGATTCTAAATTATTTTTCGTACGAAAAAAAGTTCTTCCAGGCCACCAATATTTATGTTCAAATCAGACATCGATAAACCGAAGTGGCAGAACATAAAAAAATGAGAGGGGGTGGTGTGATATCTATCACTATGTTGTCTATCACTTCAGGGTGTGTGATGTGACTTTGAGTAATATCAACTTATGGAAATTTCCGAGTTTTCACACAAAAACGGTATTATCAGTAGTAAACATATGATAAATACTTAATATCAATCATGTCTCTATTACAGTATGTCCAGAAGGTCAGTACGGATATTACTGTGAACAAAAGTGTTCCTGTCCCACAAATGCAACTTGCGATCCCCGTACTGGAGAATGCCAGTGTATTGCGGGTTTAACAGGTGTCAATTGCACAGAAGGTAATGCGTGATTCTATCATCTGACAATTTTCTGTTTCTTTAAGTGACTATACAATATATATTATTATCGGTACATTGTTCGTGCAATTATTCAATTTAATAGGTCTGTGCGTGCAGACATTCGGCATTAAATACTTCGTAATAAAATAAAGAATGGCATTACATTAAGACAATTTGTGTGTCCACTACATGGTATCTGTCATGTTTATATTTGTATGGATGGATGGTTGAATTGATGGATGTATATGTGTGTGTGAGAGAGGTCATATACATATGAATGCATGCGTGTGTATATGTGTATCTACTTGTGAATGTATATATATGTTGCTATTATCATCAGTAAAGGAAAATATATTATTTATTCAATGTTAATCACTTAATTCATTTCCATTCATTTAAGTCTGTGATGATGAGCATTTTGGTGTCGACTGTCAACAGAAATGCACGTGTGTTGCAAACAATACGCGTGCATGTGATGCTATAACTGGAAAATGTTATTGTACAGCTGGATGGACAGATCGTGATTGTTCAGAATGTAAGATATTAAAAGGATTTCAATGTTGATTTTGGTAAACCACCTTGGTGAGGTCATAATGGTTTAGAAAATTTACTTGATAATTAACCAAATTATCAAGTTCATTATAAATAAACAGATCACCAAGTTCATTATAAATAAACAGATCACCAAGCTCATTATAATTAAATACCACTCACTATGATATACTGACGACGATTATAAAGTAACAATTCATGATGGTGTTTATTATCCTTCCTGCTGAATTAATCATGCAGTTCCCAAGTACGATAGACTTTCAACAGTACAAAATGTCGTAACTACTAGGGGAAATATTGAAATAAAAATGACCCCTGTTTACAAACTCATTATCGCTAAAAATGCTTCGTTTTATGACATTATATTATATGCTCTATACCTGTACGAGGACCACATCGTCAAGAGAGAAGTTTTAAATTTCAATTATTCATTTCACAAACTATGGCTATTTGTGTTTGCTTATAAAGTGTTAAGTAACAACAAGCGGCGTAACTTCAACATACATTTTGACCTCTCGTATGAATATAATACGGTGTTGGATCAAGGAAGTAAAACCCAGGTGTATGTTATAAGAGAAACCATTGTTATAATTTTGTGTACCATGCGCTGTTTTTTTCTGTGTATACAATAAAAGTCATTTAAAAGTTCCTATATATCAAATAATCACTATCAAAACTTTAATTTATAAAACAATGATACATTGTAATATGACAATTTTGACAAGTAATAAAAATTCTAATTCAGAATAGATGAAGAGCTAATACAGAAATCATATTTTTTCTACATTTTGGATTCCTTGTTGGAAGATATTGAAAATCTTATTCCACTAATGTCTATGGCTTTCACGTGGTTTTTATAATTTGCTTAAAACATTATTAATATTTAAGAGTTAATTAAATAAATCCCTCCTTGAACGTTGTTAAACGTAGAACGAATATTGTTATCTAGAACAAACTTGTACATTAATCAAAAGAAAACTGGGACATGTCAAAAATAACCGAAGGTATTATTTCCAGGTCATTATAAAAATATTTGATACATTATGGGTGATTAAAACATTTCGGCCTAGATGGTGTAGAGTGTTATCAAAGAGAGTTGTAGTCATTATCAATTATTGTTTTTGTTCATCGTAATATTATCGATTAAATTTCAGACTGTGAGCCTGGGACATACGGAGTCAATTGTCAGAAACTATGTAACTGTACAGACGCCGAGGCATGTCATCCAGTGAATGGTGAATGCATTTCAAGTACGTTTTGCAAACATCTACATTAAATACGATTTTTTTTATCGTGTAAACCTGATTTAAAAAGAATTCCAAAAAGAAATCTGATGTAAAATGAAATGCGATCTTCAAGAAATTTATACTTTCAAATGAATACCTGTTGAAATACATTTATTAATTAGTATACCATATTTCGTTTTTCATTTCGTTGATTATTCAATTACTTGAGTAATTAACACCTTATTGTTACTCAGAAATGTAAATAAGCATTGGTCGTTCTTCAAAACCAAAAATACATCATTCAGCGCAGTATCTCGTTAACAGGTTTGTAGACCTGGCACTACTGTACAAACTGTAGGATTCGAAATTATCAAAAATGTTGTTACAAAATTTTCGAAAGGACTTTAATTGTACCTTATAGTTTGAGGCGATAGTGTAATACCTGACATTTTTATCATAGTTATATGAAAGAAATGTGGTAGTAGCTTCTATCATTGATGTCATTTATTCAAAGAAACAAATCTTCTCAAAAATAAAGGAAATATGATTTGTGCTCTTGCTAAACAAATAAATCTTCAACACATGAATATTTTCACATTTCCTCGGGTCAGAGGTATCAGGAATAAGTTATCTAAGTCAACTATCGTTGATTTTTATAGTCCTTTTCGTGTTTATTTCCTATAGGATTTTTGTGTAGTGTAAATGGAACCTCTAACTGTGATCCTTCACTAGGAAAAAATGATTGCACAGGTATCCGACGGAACACATCATTGGAATTACTACAAGGACCAATCCGTGTCATCCTACGTAACCCAGAAGGTAACATTATTGGTACTATGAGGTAGATTTTTTTATTGATAGTATCATGCCGTCTAAGCTACTTAATACTGATGTTTTTGTCATTATGTAGTCTGTTGATTACTAAAATTATGTTACATTAACATGTGTATTTTAGTAATAACAAAGACTTTGGCTAAGCATATCATATTGATACTTGGCACGTTTTTACAAAAACCTTGTTTTCCTTTTGAAAACGTGACATTACGTACTTGGATTGACCAAGATTTACATGGAGGGTGTCGGTTCTTTAATTGAATTTAAGTTTGGTTAATGACAATGTTTCTATATTTGATTTTTATTAATGTTTTTTTAATGTTTTTGGATGAAATTCGATATCAATATCTTTTGTAAAAAGTGTTTAAATGTCATTAATGAAACTGCATATATCGATCACTTAAAATTTCAGATATATGTGACTCTGTCAACAACCAAACCGAATTTTGCAGTCCAAGTAATAATTCTGTTCTTTGTGAATGCTTTGATGGAAGGACCGGATATTCATGTGAAAAACGTAAGTGATTTGAAAATTGAATGAAAGACTACTGTCACATTACATAATAACGGAAGAAATTGTCCCTTAAGATGATATATTATGCAGCTAAATCTAGATGAATTATTTCGATGTGTTATATATTGCTCACGACTATATTTGACGTTATGTTGTTCCGAGTAAATAGGTCGATATATCGATTTATATATTGCTATAAAATTGGAAACATTTTTTATTATTAAAGCATAATTGCTTTCATATCTTCAGACGCTTTACCATTAGTTTTGCTTCCTCGGTAGACCTACATAGTTGCCCACATGGTAACACAATATGGCGTAATTAATAATGGCTTGATAAAAAAAAAAAAAAAACACACACACACACACACACATATATATATATATATATAGTGACTTTCGTGGGGTATTCATCTTTTTAAGACCTTTTCTGTGAGGTCTTGAAAATTAATGAGGTATATATAGGACATTGTAATTATTTTGTAACTCAAATAGGAGTAACGCTTTGCGTATCGTACATTTACATATTTATATATATATTGGGTAATACCGTTATAGATCTTATTAAATTAAAATATAATATTACGTCATAATGTAGGTTACCATGTAACGTACATGTGACATAAATACAATTACCTGAAGATAAACGAAATGCTTGAAGAACTTTAGTGATTGTGATTTGGAATTAGAGTTGCTGTTAATTTTTTGTTCTTATATCTATATATATAACTTTAAAAAAAACTGTGATTTCAACCGTTATGTTTAAATACATATATGAATGTGTAGCTTTGAGACTTGATGACTGTATGCGTATTTTTTCTCTGGGTTTATGATAGTAAATAAATTTACTAATTTTGATATCCTCATATCGTTTTTAGAAACAAAACAATTTAAGATATCATATGTTGGTATTAGAAATGTGATATTGCATGTGTCTTCTTATAAAAGAGCATGCCAATGGCAATTACGGTACCAAATGTCAGCATGCATGTACGTGTAACGAAAACCATACTATTGGATGTAATGTGGTGACTGGGGCATGTGAATTAGGGTTAGGCTGGACCGGTGTAAACTGTGATGATGGTGAGTTCACTTGTGATAACCGAGAAAAGTTCACTATAAGAATTGTAAAAATTAAGATAACAAATTACAGCATGATGTAAAGCACTGTGTTTTCAAAAATGATCGGTTTTAATTTCTGTCAACAATATTTTGAAAAAAAACGGTTCTTTTAACCCCCGCCAATGCATGAACTTTAAAATATTAACAGAAAGAATATTTTTCATGGTACAAACTTGACAGTGTTGTGTACTGATATAACAATGAAACATTAATGAATACATGATTACAAGAATGTGATTTTTTTTTAGAAAAATATGTGAGAAACTAGTTATGTTATTTGTAGGCTATGATATCATTAAGTAAATTTCAAAGAAGTCTCAATGGTAAGTATAAACACGGTATTCAAAATACTGATAAAAATTTCAACCCAGAGCTGGTGTAATCCCCCATCTAACGAGCAATGGGTGAATGATAATTGTGTTTTCAACCTATTGGCGCTCTTACATTTGTGTAGTGAGTATATAATGTACATCATTTGTATGGCTGAAGGTCTTCCATCTTGACCAAAAGGCTAGAAAAATCACACTTTTACACGTCTGAAATGATATAAACAGTTACATGTAGGTGTCGGCGATACATTAATCATTTAAAAACTTTGGACCTAAGTGATTGTTAGATAAGTTACTTATAGACGTCTATAGTGAGTATTATTGCAAATAATTTTCAAGTTTCAAGTTATAGATAGTGCCAAACGTAATGTCTAAATTAAACACTGATTTAACACTACCTCTTACTGTTGAACAGTTTGCCCTTCCGGTGCGTACGGAAAAGGATGTGGTAAGAAATGCGATTGTGATGACGGCGCGAAATGCGACAGAGTCGATGGTCGGTGTTTGGATGCGGGGAAAAGTACGTTGTCACATCCGGTCGCAATGAAAATCTATATCATTATTTGAAGATGTGTTGGATATATTTGAATATATATGCATTTGAATTTTTGAGTGTGTTGTTTAATTGTGTTCCTATTGTACAATCTGCGAGATTTTAGGTGAGCTACACTATTGGTGAACTTTTGGTTCCCGAATTTGCTGTAAAATTGCATGCCACATTTTGATTCATTTGAATAGTGGCACGGTTCAACACATCGACATGTGCTTCATGTTATTACTGACTTATCAGATATATATATATATATATGAAAATAACCACTCCATCTGGATTTTGACTTTCATTTCGATCTCTTTCGGTTTTCCTCGGTCGCCTCCTTGTCTTCCGCAACATATTCATAAAATGATAATCTGTTTGGTTAAAATTGAAGCATGAGCCATAATGATTATCAAACATATTGAATTTATTTTTCCACAAGTTTAGATATTTCCTAATGGATTTGTAATAGTTTTCACCGTCTTCTTTAAAATGCATATTTTGAAATCCAACAGATGAAGATAAGGATTAATCTTGACAATACAAATGTGTGTATAATTATTTCACCTGATGTAACTATTTTCATCGGTTGTATTTTAGGTGTGAAACAGACGTCGGACCAAAACGCAACCAACATGGGATTAGTATTTGGCACAGTTATACCAAGTGTCTTTGTCATCATAGTCATTGTGGGTGTGGCCTTGTATAAAGGCAGAGTTTTCAGCAACATTAAAAACTCGACAAAGTAAGTGCTGATTCTGTATCTCGTGTTACTTGAACCAATTCTGGTGTACAATTACACAAAATGTCTACCATATCAATGAAATTCTCCTCACAACATTCGAAA